>NC_092810.1:102096002-102247225 GCF_040954645.1 Diabrotica undecimpunctata
GTTTAAAAAGTTGATACATTGGTTAAGATGTTTACTACGTACAAAACAAATAAAATCATCCGAGTACTCTATAATAGTTGCTTTAGATTAGGAAATGTGTGTATTGAAGGTGTATATATTAAAAAGAATTAGTGCAAGGATAGATCCCTGAGCTAACTCTAAAGTTGCAGATTGGTATTTTACTGGATAGCCATTATCTTCTCTGAGTTCTACTTATCTGTTATATAGAGTTTGCATATGGTTTTCTTCTTCTATAACTTCAACTGGAATTTGCAATTGTATCATATTTTTCCGTAAATTAAACGAGTCAACACTGTCTCCTTTAATATCCAAAAACATTGATTCACAGTATTTAGTTTCAGTAAGGCCTATTTGGATGTCTGTAACTATATGTGTCACTGCATCCATGCTACCAAATCCTGTTTTATACCATATTGTGTAGCTGGAAGTGCACCAGTAGTGTTTAACCGTCATTGGACTTGGTTTTTAATTATCCTTAATAAGGTTTTAAGTATACATGGGATAAGGGCTGTAGGCGTAGTCTGTATGAGTCACATATACGTGGTTTTTTGTTTAGCTTACGTATGAGTATTACAGTCGCTTTTTCCCATTCTTTTTAACTTTTACGGTTGATCCATATACCATTTAAAATTTTGATTAGATATAACTTTGCATTTATTGGTAAATGTAAGATCATATTATATCATTATATTATATCATCATATCCAGGATGTGTATTTTTTCTGTTTTTAATAACAAAATTTAATTCTGTGAAGCTAATCGGTTCATTAAGAGTCCTATGGTTGGTATTGTGCTGTACTTATTTGGCGAAAATGTGTGATGTGTCGTTCATAGCATTAGCTGGTGTAACATTGACTAGAAATTGATGTTTCCATTTATAACTTTGAATTTATTTACGTTCCTTGATATCCCATGAATTTTCCTAGCTTGTGCCTATATGTTCGTTATTGGCGTATGGTTATTTAGATTTTTACACCAAATGAAGTTAAGCTCTTCATTTTAAAAAATTTTTTGGTTTTGCAATTTAATTTGTGCATTTGATATAGTTTGCTAATGTGGTTTAATTCTTATTGCGGTTGAGCACTTTTTTTAACAGCATTTTCGTAGCTCTGATCCTACCAAGGTGAAAGCAGCGTTCTACTACTCATATTAGAAGGTTTGTACGTAAATATTTAGGCGTTAGCTGCTGTATTAATTTCCTCAATTAGCATTGTCTGAAACGATAGAACGATAATTTACTGAAGGAAAATTGAAAAACAGACAGAGTCATGTCTACATAAAACTAGAAGTAAAAGAAGAAGAAGAATTAGTAACTTATGCTTGCTAATATCTGCTACTACCTGATATAATCTTCAATTTGCTTTTTTCAAATTTCACTTTGTTTTTGGGTGTATTATAAGATCTTTGCTCTTCAAGCCTTTATTATTTTCTATTATAATTAGAAAATAATCTGAGCCAGGTACATCAGGTAAGGTTTACCATGTGCAATGTGTATTTAAAAGTACTAAGTCCATATTATCTGAAGCAGTAACTACTTGTGTGCCCTTGCATACTACTGTTACTTTTGTGCGAGTTCCATATTTGGTTATGTGCATTGAAATCACCTCTAATAATACTGCTGACTTTGTTTAGTTGAATGAATATTGTTTCCCAATCAGCGGCTGATGTTTGTATATCTGGTGGGTATAGTGAGAAGTAAGTTAAAACTAGCTCATTGTTGTTTAATGTTTGTGTTCATCAAAATATTGTTGTTAACATTTTCTTGAAAGAATTCTTTCTTTACGAATAATCTAATAACCTATGAAATTATATTCTTTACCCGGTTTAAACCAACTTAAATTAAAGCAATATCAATTATATACTCATCCAAATATTTAACTAAACTCAGTATATTAGCTACAGCAGATTTTGCATTCCACTGTAAAATCATTATTTATTTTTTTTTAATTTATTAGCCATTATTTAGAAATATTATTAAAATTACTAATTTTATCATAAATATACGCATTGTATAATTTTTATAAATCGCTAAAGAATTGAAATCGTTAAGAACAGTTGTAAAGAAATTAAAAAATATATTTATAAATTCATCTGAGTTGGTACCTGGCTCAACACTGTATGGAATATTCGGAGGAAGAGCTCTTTTTGATCCAAATTCAAAAGAAAACATGGGTTCAAGTAAAGTAGATTGAGCTTTTCTTTTTTTAAATTGCGTAAAAGCTTTAGGTTGACTTGAACCAGCTTTCTGTGATTGTTGTTAAATATTAGATGTGGATGGTTTAAATGTAGCTCTAAATTGTTTGAGTCCTACTAGAGGTAGAAAGTTTTCATTATTACTACTACTACTACTTGTCGATTTATAACGTTCTTTGCTGTTTTCCGACTTCCAATCGCCACTTAGTCCGGTTGTTCCATAGGTCTTCTTCTATGGCCCTCTCTGTCAGTTGTTTATTTATTCTTTCGCTCCAATTTTTTCTTGGTCTACCTCGTTTTCTCTTTCCTTCTGGTTGCCATTTTAATATTTCTTTTGGTATTCGTTGTTCATCCATTCTTTGTATGTGTCCGAACCAGATAAGTTGTTTTGTTGTTAGGTCATCTGTGATTGTTCGTTTGATTCCCATTATTTATCTAATGCGTTATTTGGATATCCTTTCTCTTCTAGATCTTCCTGCAGCTCTTCTCCAAAAATCCATTTCTATCGCTTTCAGCGTTGCCAGTGTTCTCTCTTTCAGTGGCAATACCTCAAAGCTGTACAAAGTGATACTTTTTACTATAGTCCCATATATCCCCTTTTTATTTTCTTTGCTGATGGATTGGTCCCATAAAATGCTGTTTAACATTATAAGCGTTTATTATTTAGTGTATCTAATAATTCAACTTGGTTTTTCTGTTACGTTTCAAAATTAAAAGAAAAGATTTTTTTCGTCTGTACATCTGTAAAGATTTTATAGCTATGTTCGTAATGCTGACGGAGAATTAGATCTAGACAAGTATTTAAAGTTGGGGTATTAATTATCCATGGAGGGGGGCTTTTAATATTGATTGGAAAGGTATTTGGGAATTCTATATTAAGACATCTCAGGTAACACCGTACTCGCTCATAGTAAGGCTTATGTTTGGTACTATTGGTAAAGAGATTTATATATTTATTAGTGAACGTATTATTAAATAGAGGTTTGTTTACATTTGATGCTATTGACGTTGCGTGTGAAAGTGTTAAGGAAATTCGGCGGTGATATAATGAAGGCTCCCCACTTTCAGAATATAAACTTTCTACCGGTGACGTTCGAAATGCGCCAAGAGAGAGTCTAAGTGCTGTGTTGTGAATAGAGTCTAGTTGTTTTAACAATGTGGGGGAAGCAGAGGCGTAAGCGATTGATCCATAATCAATTTTTGATCTAATTAGAGTTCTGTAGATTGTAAGTAAGGTAGAGAGGTCAGAGCCCCAAAATCTATTTGACAGTGTTCTCATTAGGTTAAGTTTCTTATGACAAGTCGAAACTAATTGTCTAATATGTTCTTTCCAAGTCAGTTGATTATCAAACCACATACCTAAGAATTTTACACATGATTTGAAGGATAGCGATGTATTGAAAAACTTGAGAGTGGGATTATTTAAGAAGTTCTTTTTTGAGAATACCATACCAACGGTTTTTGTAACCGAGAATTGAAAACCAGTATCGCGAGACCACTTTTCGAGTTTTTGTAAGAAAGTTTGCAAAATTGTTGAAGTTAAATTAATATCTTTGCCTTTTACGTAAACCACCAAGTCATCTGCATATAAACGTGCTTTTAAAGGTTTTTTGAGGTTCTTGATTATGTCATTAATAGCAATTAAGAAAAGTGTAGGACTAATAATTGAGCCTTGAGGGATACCGTTTTCTTCCTCCTGCATTTCGGAATAGAAGTTGTTAACTCTTGCACGAAAAGATCAGTTTTCCAGAAAGTTCTTGATAAAATGAAGGCAATTTCCACGAATGTTCCATGACTGTAACTTTTTTAAAATGTTGAATCTCCAACATGTATTAAATGCTTGTCTCAAGTCAAAAAATACTGCGATACAATGCTGTTTTGTTGCCAGAGATTCGTGAATATCACTTTCCAGGTCCAATATGTTGTCTATACCGGATCGGTTTTGTCGGAAACCATTTTGTTCGTTTATAAGTAAGTTCGAATTTTCTAGATGCCAAATCAGCCTTGAGTTAATAATTTTTTCTAGTAGCTTGCCCATTGCACAGGTTAGGCTTATCGGTCTATAGGAATTGGGGTCTAGACGAGATTTTTGGCTTTTAAGAAATGGGAGAATGATAGATTTTGACCAAACAGATGGGTACTGGTGTCGCTGCCAAATGAAGTTAAATAATTGAAGCATGTAATTTTTAGCGGAAGTGGGTAGGTGCTTTAAGAAAATACTTGGGATATCGTCAGGCCCAGGACTTGTTTCTTTTAGATCGTTCAGTGAGTTGTTTAGTTCTTGTAACGTGAGAGGAGCGTTTAATGGAATGTTATAGTTTTCTAAATAGAGGTTAGACCTTTCGGCCTCTAGTTTATTTTCCAGAAATACAGGGTCAAAATTTTCATTGGAAGACATTTCTCTGTAGTTTTTAGCTAATGTATTAACAATTTCAAGAGGAGAGGTGACAATTTGATTACCTATTTTGAGACTAGATATTGGGGATGACTCCTTTATACCAGAAATTTTACGTATTTTCTTCCATACTTCTCTTACAGGAGTGGAGCTGTTAATGCTAGAGACATATTGGGCCCAACTGGATTTTTTTGTTTGATTTATTAAACGTTGAGCTCTGGCCTTCATTTTTTTGTAGTTAATTTTATTTTCGAGTGTTTTATGCTTCTTAAATCTATTAAAAGCTGTTTTGCTGGCACGTACTGCTTCGTTACACTCCGAATTCCACCAAGGCACAGAAACATGATTTTTAATGGGCTTTGTTTTGCCGATAAAGAGTTTCGCACTCTGCAGAATGACACTATTAAAAGTACCTAAAGAATCGTTAATATTATCATTCAGTATAAGACTCTCCAAAGCCTTATCTATATAATTTTCAAAATCGATCCACTTAGCCAAATTTATATTCCATTTGGGTAAGAAGGATATTGGACAAGGCTGACCTGAGAGATTCTCAATGGTAATAGGGTGATGGTCGCTACCATAAGTATACTCGAGAACATTCCAAGAGAGACGCGGAGCAAGACCTGGATCACAGAGGCTTAAATCTATCACGGACGATTCTCCAGTGCAGATGTTAAATCTTGTAGGTGAACCATCATTTAGAAAATTTAATTGAAGATCCTGCATTACCTTTTCTAAAAGTTTTCCTCTGTGATCAGTACGCTTAGATCCCCAAATAAAGTTATGACCGTTAAAATCACCTACGATGATTCGAGGAGAGGGTATCTGTTCGATAAGGCTTTTTAAATCTTCATATGTAGCTGAAGAACTAGATGGAAGGTAAATGTTACAAGTAAAAATTGGAACGGGAGCGGTGATCTCTATAACTATAGTTTCAATGTTACTATTGACAGGAAAAACATTTGCAACCAAAGATTTTTTGATAAGTGTCATAACACCACCTGAAGAGAAATTATTGTCATGTACTCTATTTTTTCTAAAAATGTTAAAATATTTGGAATTATAGTTTTTTTGGGGGTTTAAATTTGTTTCTTGGAGACATATTATTTCGGTAGAGAATTCAGAAATAAGTTTTTGTAAGGTTGGGAGTCGATGGAAAAATCCATCTATATTCCATTGCAGTAGTTTAGTGAATTGTATTATATACGAAAAATATGAATTTACGGGTTAACCTGAGATGACTCGCCCTCGGATTCAGAGATGTCGTTACCCAAGTGTCGGAGGATTTTCTTTCTTAAGAAGGTGATATAACGTTTGGTTGATCTATCTTTTAATTGCGGATGAACTTTAGTTAACATATGAACTAATCCCAAAAGGTCAGAAGTAAACTCTTGAATTATATTCGAAGGATCTTGCACGCCGCTAACATTGCTTAGAAGTAGATTTAATTGGTCAAAATTGAGAACAAATGTGGGTAAATGATTTTGGATAAAATCTTTGGCAGGTTCAAGGTCATATGATTTTGTTGATTTTACGCATGTATGCTCCTCGTTGCTTTTAACTTTCTTGGCTCTAGGTTTGGATGTGGGTACAGAAAATGATTTTTCTGTATGAGTTGTTTCTGGAGACGTAAGAACATCATTGATACTACGTTTTGGCTGAAGATCGATATTGATTACTTTGCAGCTTTCCAAGGTCTTGGACCAACTTCTTCTTGACCATTGGGATTGCTCAGATTATTTGCTAATTTTTCTTGGACGGAAATTTGTTCGTTTGATATGGATGTTGATGCAGGTTGAGGCATGATGTCAGGGGTGAAAGAAGTAGTAGATTGACTGTTATTAGAATCAATTAAATTTGTTGTTGATTCTAGTTTATCGGGACAGTTGGTGGCGATATGTCCAGACTTTTTGCAGTTATAACAGGCCATAGTTTCTTGAGATAAGAATATTCGATATGTTGTATTATCGAAGTCTAAGGTGAATGATAAAAGTACGCAAGACTGCATACCTTGGACACATACTAAGAAATGATAAATATAGTCTTCTGCAGGTCATCATGCAGGGTAGAGTCGATGGCAAAAAGGGAATAGGTAGAAAGAGGAAGTCATGGCTGCGAAATATTCGAGACTGGACAAACATGACTGTAGACGAATTATTCCACGTTGCAAAAGACAGAGAAGCTTTTAAAAATGTGGTCGCCAACCTCCGTTAATGGGGACGGCATAGGAAGAAGAAGAAGGTGAATGAGTCGGGTAAGGAGATATTATGGGGACTGACATATATTTGTCTTCTGAAACTTAAAATATGATTATATTCCGGAAGGGTGGAACTTATTTTCAGAAAAGTGACAGGAGAGACCATATTAAGTCCAATACTTTGTAGATAATCAACTAACAGGCTGTGTGGTATTGTTGGACATACGTTTGAAAAAACAATACGTTCCGCTGGTGAGATTAATCTTCTAGCTTGTACAATATTGTTCTGGATTTGTATGTGTCCATGGTTTTGCATGAATTCGTCCACGATTTTTTTGTTTGCAAGGTACATGCAAATCCGATTATTGGATAGTCGGGAGGAAAATATAATATTTTTGGGATGAATTAGGTTACCCAAAGGAATTAAGTAATCTTGCAGTCGAGTATTTTCTAAAGCGCTGACGACAATTGCTTGGTGTTTTGAGGGAAATTGTGTAGAAGCTGCGGATGAATAGGTTTTATTGGTATTTGTCTGTAATTGCGATACTTGTGGTATATTAGAGAGACTCTGAATATTAGGTTCCATTTTTGATTTTAACACGGAACATTTGTTTAAAAATAATACGGACCTGCCTAGTAATCAAACAGGTAGTAAAACTGGAATAATATTTCTTGTGTCGTATCTTATTGATAATTGTTAAATTAAAAATCAACCAAAAACTGGTTGATCACGTTATATTAATGAAAACTAATATGATGTGTTCACTTACTGGTGTTTTATGTAATTGTCACTTAACTATTTATAAATAAACTGTTATAATTACTGCATAAAATTTGCAAATTTGTTGAGACCAAAATAAACACGCCTTTCGGTGGCTCATTCAGGGCCGAACTCCGCACAGCGATATTCCTAAAACGAAATAGACGAATAATTAATAGAAGAACACGTCGAAGGAAAATACAAGGACACTCGCTTCTCGTCTAGGGGCCCGTCAAGACATTTATTTTAACGGACAAACAATACTGGACCACGGATAAGATATTGTTACATATATGATAAACAAAGGGTACAAGTCTAACCCTATACACGCTCATGAAAGTTTTCATGAACGAGTACCAGATTTATAAAGCTATGCATGTGTCTGACAAAAATTCTATAACTAAATTATATATTGTTACAGAACCTATGGCTAACAAGGACTGTATATTATATGGAGCGTATGTATTGCATTTAGTTAATTTTGTATACAGGGAGTTTGAATGCTGAATAAATTTAGGACATTCAAATAAAATGTGATCGAGGTCACCTAGCTTACCGCAATGTTTGCAACTATCAACATCGATGACTTTTATTTAAAATAAATGGCATGGGTAGCATGCATGTCCAAAACGTATTCGATTTATAGTAGTAATATATTTACAAGGAGCTTTAAAATTCTGAAACCAGGTTGTTTGAGGTATAATTGGTTGTAAAGAGGTATACCTTTTATGGTTTGTAGAACAGTAATGTTTCCATTGCTCTTTCCATCTAAGTTGCTGAGTTTTTTTGAAAATCGTAGTAAGATCTGATGTATTAAGCATATATTTCAACGTAGAGCCAGTTGTTACACTCATTTTAGCTAAATGATCTACATATTCATTATGTTTGAGACCAATATGTGCTTTGACCTAAATAAATTTTATGTTGACTCCAGTCGATGATAAATGATACAATCGATCTTTTATTTCAAAGATGTAGGGGTTGCTAAATGTTGAGGGCAATTCAATGTTTTTTTATGCTCTGCCAAACTGAAAGGCAATTTGACAGAATTAAAATATGTCTATTGCAGGTGTTTTTAACATATTTTAGAGCTTCAAGTATATCTATTGATTAAGCTGAAAAGATTGAAAATTCATATGGTAGTTTATACTTGAATTCTACGTTTGTAGCAGGTAAAAAGTATGCGCATCCAGTCGCTTCTGTTGTTTTTGATGCGTCCGTGTATATTACTGTGTCTTCCCTATAATCCTGCACTAGAGATCTTAGAAGATTGCTACTCATAATGGTGTTCTCACTATAAGTGGGTATTATAACCTCAGTTCTGTGGAATAAAGAGAAGTAGTCTAAGCTTCTGTCAAATGTGTGCAATTTCTTGAAAAAAATATAATTATTCTGTAATGCCATGCATAAAGGCGGGGAAGGTTTTTTCTCCCAATATTTGTTTGTAAGATCTGACTCGTTAAGTTGACGGACGCTTGAAAATAACTGGGAGTTAGTTAGTAGAATTTTAACAAGGCTTTTTTCACTTAAAAAGTTTCTTCTATTTTCCAGGGGTAGCTCAGCAACTTTAACATATAAGGGTTGTATAGGGGTTGATCTCATAGCACCCAAACATACCCTTATAATAGAATTTTGAAACGTGTCGATTTTTCTTAAAAGGTTCTTGGAGGCGGAACCATAAAGAGTAGCACCGTAATCTAGAATAGATCGTATATAAGCACGATAAAACGACAAGGATGTTTCTACATCGCAACCCCACCACGTTTTAGTTGTCATTCTGAGGAAATTGTTGCCTTTGTTACATCTATCAAGCATGTACTCTATGTGTGGTCTCCAAGTTAACTTCTTATCCAAAATAAGGCCTAGATATTTGACATGATTTTGAAGCTTAAGACATTGATCGTTGAGAATAATATTTTCATTTGTAGGAATGTTATGTCTTGTGAAGATAGATACTACTGATTTTTCTATAGATAAATTGAGACCATTCTCTAAGAACCATGAAAAAAGGGATTCACATACTTTGCTAAGGCTTTGCATACAGGTTTCATATTTTTTGTTTTCTGTATAGATGCAGAAATCGCCGGCATACTGTACGATTTTGAATGAACTGTTATTTATTTAGATGTTATGTATGTCAGAGCTGTATATATTGAATAAGATTGAATATAAAACTGAGCCTTCTGGTATATTTTGATAATTATATCGCGGTCCAATTAGCTTGTTATTATGATCTCTTACATAGATGATCCTCTTTGTATAAAATCCAATTATTGTATCCACGAATGCGATTGGCATACGAAATAAATTAACTATTTTATTTCTTAAAGTTGACAAGCAGACTGATTCGTATGCTCCCTCAATATCCAAGAATAGTCCTGTTAAATAGTTGTTTCTGGTTAAGTTATTTTGTACATCTACCACAATGGTTGTTAGATCATGTATGTAAT
Source organism: Diabrotica undecimpunctata (assembly GCF_040954645.1). Taxonomy (NCBI): domain Eukaryota; kingdom Metazoa; phylum Arthropoda; class Insecta; order Coleoptera; family Chrysomelidae; genus Diabrotica; species Diabrotica undecimpunctata. Next base: position 102,106,022 of record NC_092810.1, read on the forward strand.
GACGTGCAACGTTTTTACTTTGAAAAGTGGTATAGATCTCTTAAATTACTTATAGTTTTTACAATAAGGGGTAGTTTACATTCCTAAAAATACTCAACGCCATTGGAGCATGATATGAAATATGAAGTACAGTGTGAGATGATCATAATCCCAAATTTGTTATATATAGTTTAAACAAGGGTGATTTTAAGGGTTGAAATATTATGATAATATATCCTAAAGCATAAAGCAATTATTATTTAACTAATAAAAACCAAATGTTGACCATAGTAAAGTTTAAAATGTTTTTTTTTAATTTAATTTATTTTAAAAAACCAAAAGCTTATCCGCGTAACCAAAAGCTAATCGCAATTGTTTGTACAAATCGATACAGGATGAAAAAATTTCGAAGTTTTGCCATTTTCAGCTTCATTTCCTGGCATGCTAACATGCTGCTCGCTAAGAATGTTCGAACAAGAATGTATTTTATTTTTGATTCACCTAAAATTATTTAGGTATTTATCCCCTTAATTAAGTAAATATAATATATATACAAAGTTTAATATTTATTTAGTATTTGGTCTTCAGCACACTGTCTTTAAATGCCTATTTTAAATTATTGTTATTTTTTTATTATTTTTATTTTCTGCAGTGTAAAACGATAAATCTAAATGTAATAGTATTTGACACTTTTCTAAAACGAACCGTATACAAAATCATTACTCCTTCCCTAAAATTGTTATCACGAGACGTGTCTAGTCGTTTGTTTTGGCATATGTGACGGAATCTTCCCTGAGACGCCTATGGTATTGTTTGCTCGGCTTTCTATCGACACAGAAACAAATCCTGCTGGAATGATCAAAATTAATTTGTGAAACCACGATACACGGGTCGTTCCTGTTTCGTAATCATTTGCAGATGAATATTGGTAGAAGCGTTCCACCGAAAATACAAGTGAATTAAGTTATATTTGACATATGTTGCAAAAGATGAGTATACAAAAGACTAATAATTGAATGATTTCTTTTTTTTAACGAAATATATTTTATATTTCCATTTAGTTTAGTTTATAAATATACAACTTTTGATACTGAATTTATTTATTGAACGATAGTAATTTTCAAATGAAGCCTACATATCTAAATAATCACAATCAACAGGAACATTTTTTTTTCTTATTTCATATATTCAATTACCTTGCAAATAGCAAGATTGGTAGTTTTAGGTCCTTATAAAACGCGTAAAACGCAAATTTTCCTCGTTTCGAGATAATTATTCAAGTGCCCTTTGGTAAATGACTGTTGGGTACGTTGTTTTAATTAAACAAAGCACAGATAGATTAAAAAAAGAAGAGATAAGTATGTCGATGTGCTTAACGCGTCGTATCCATTTTCCGAAATATGAAACTCTAATGTTCAGCAACCTACAGCTGTACCTAATATTATTTCAACCTACATTGTTTTAGGTATAGTAGGTATAAAATTATTTTAGACATTTATGTAGGGTTGCTTATACCATACTACACCGCTCATAAGTATATTTTACAAGGCTAGTTCATGACAGGTAGCTCTTTTAGACAGCAGAAAAAACGCGGGTTTAAATTAAATAAAAATATATTCAAAATAAATAAATAACGAAGTAAAAGTAGATCCTGGGTACTAACACAATAAAAATTAACCCTGCCCTGGTGGCGCCCCATATCGGAACACCAGTAGTGGCGCCAAGTCTGATAGACCCAAAATTCAAAAATTTATTAATTACAAAATTAAAATATACTGGTGTATTATCTAGCTTTACTTATTTATGAATATTTGCGTCTGGCAGACAAAAAATTCAATAATTTATTAATTAGAAAATCAAAACAATACTGGTGTATTATCTAGCTTTACTTCTTTATGAATATCATTTAAACAATAAAATGTAATTTGGGCCCAATAAATAATCTAACAACTAATGTAACTTTCAAAATAAACAATAAATTAATGATGGATGTTTGTGAATTTTAAAAAATAAAACATGGGTTCATGCAAATTAACTTTTATTTTATTTACGGTCTTCTTTTCATGGCGCCGTCTCCTTTCGAAGGTTGGCGATCCAAATGGCAATTGTAGTTATGGAAACTGCTGCGAAAAAGATTTCTGCGGATGAGCAGTCGAACCATCCCCTCAGGTCTTTCAGGCACGAGTTCTGGCGTCTTCCTACTAATCTATTGTCCTGTACTTTTCCTTCCAGTATAACTTGAAGTAATTCGTATCTTTCGCCTCTCAACACTTGACCCAAGTATTGCATTTGCCTCTTTTTGATTATTCTTAGTAAATATTTTTGTTTACACATGCGACAAAGTACCTCAACATTAGAAACTCTTTGTACCCATGGAATTCTTAATATTCGTCTGTATATATTCATCTCAAAGGCATCTATTCTTTCTTCTATTTCAGAGTCCATTGTTTAATTTTCACAGCCATACAGTAAGACAGAAAAAACGTAACATCTGATCATTCGGATTCTAAGCTGCAGACTAAGGTCTGATCTTGTAAAAAATGTTTTCATGCTCATGAATGCTTTCCTTGCTTGTTCGACTATTGATATTTGCTCCCAAATATTATATGGAATATTTGGAAACGTTTAGATGTAAACCGAACATTTCGCTGTGGTGAACTACCGCATTTATTATATTTTGTAGCTCTTGTGCGTCGCTTGCTATTAAGACGGTATCATCAGCATATCTGATGTTGTGTATGCTGATTCCGTTAATCTTAATTCCGCCTTGGACCTCGTCTAATGCTTCCCTGAATCTAGACTCGGAATACAAATTAAACAGTAGCGGTGATAAGACGCAACCCTGTCTCACTCCTCGTCGGATTTGTATATCTTCGGATGTTGTGTGCTCTATTTCAATTGTTGCCGTTTGGTGCCAGTATAAATAGTTCTGATTATATATTAAGTATATATATATATAGTATTATTAAGGGTACAAAACATTAAAATATAAGATTTATTTGTCAAACTTGACTATATGGGTTGCAATTTTAAACATTTTGTGGGTGCAATGTACAATCAGGGCACTGAAACTGAGAATGTGTTAAACAAATAAATTTTTTGCACATTTGACAAAAATAATAAGTCTTACTGTCTTTATCGCAAAAACTACATCGTTTTTTAATATTTAAATTTTAGGGATTACCTCTTGGAATTTTGCTTGAAGTTCCAGCCACTTCTTGGCGTCATTTGCGAATAGCTCGAGAGATATTTTACACCATGGAGCGACGCTTTATATGCTGGTGGATTAGCTCTGCGGCCAAACGTTTTATGTATATTCTAAGAAGCAAATTATCATTTTGATTATTGGTCAGATATATAATTTGGAAGTTTATTCCAGCCACATTTATAAGTGAATAAAAAATCACCATTGGCCATCTCCGGGTATTTAGAGCTACATTATACGTGGCACAACGTTCATCAACGGTGTCGAATCCACCTTTAGTAAGTTATAAAACGTTATCTTCTCTGACTTCTGTTGATCATCTGTTGATTCGTCTGTTTGATCATTATTGTGCATACTTGAGGCCAGTATGACATTTTTTCCCTTCTTAAGTACATATGATACTATTGTAGTATTTTCTTGGAATCCAAACATTCTTTAATAAACAGGTCGATGTTTGGTGTTTATAAACTCCAATGGTAATTTTCTTTTGTTTTTTTCTCACTGTACTGACGTATGTCGGGTTGTGCTCACGACGAAGTTTTATAATAAGCTCAAGGCTAGTAAATCAATTATCACACGTAAGGTTTCTTCCAGTACCCGATATTGGACCAACTAATCTTTCGACAATACTAACTGTATTGCCGTGGAAAAGGTACTGAATAATGAGATGAGTGCACGCCAAGCTGCCGAACGCTATCAGATACCACGAACTACATTGAATGACAGAGTAGGTGCTATTAAAGATAATAAAGAGATATCCATTGAGCCAGTTATGGGTCGGTTTCACAATACTTTTTCACCTGAACATGAAGAAACATTGGCGACACATGTTAAAGACTTGGCCAATAGACTAATGCCTTTAAACATGCAAGAATTTTTACGTCTTGCTTTTCAACTGACAGAGAAGTTAAAGTTACCTCACCAGTTTGATTAAGAAAAAGAAATGGCAGGGAAAAACTATTATTATTCTTTTATGAAAAGACATAGTGATTTATCATTGCGGAGTGCTGAATCAACGAGCTTAATGAGAGCAGTAGGATTTAACAGACCTCAGGTTGAGCGTTTCTTTGATGGTTTAGAGACTTTGATGAAGAGGTTTAAATTCACTCCTTATAAAATATGGAATTGCGACGAGACTGGTGTATGGAATTTTTATATGGAATATGTATATGGAGCTTTTGGGTATGGAATCATACATACCCATTAACTCGGCCCACGGAGCACAGAGTCATCTTCTCTGTCGCTCACGTGGGTAACTCCAACCTGGCGCGTCCAAGCCGCGGGGGTGGGCATCTATCACTTCAGTAGGCCGGAGTGAATAGATGGCTAAGTTCAGGTTGGGACCCAGTTCTGTGGGGTATAACACGGACCCCTGCCTAGGGATACAGGTGAAGACCACAACGGTAGGCACGGCGGAGAAGAAGATCTTCGGTACGGCGTGGATGGCGGATGGCGAAGTGGCATCCCTTGATTTTAGGGATTGTATAAAATCAATACTCTATTCTAAGACCACAACGGCGATGAAGGTGGATGAGAACAAAATCGAAACGGCGAAGTCGGCGGAAGTGGCAGGAATAAAACACAAGAAGGGAAGATCGATCTCTAAAGTCCCGAAAGACAGTCGATCTAGAGGAAGGAAACCTTGAGGAAAAATTACCTGGTCCTCCAGGTTGGGGGTTTAGGCGTCAGGCCAGTTCCCTGTCACTTAAAAACTGGAAATTACTAAAAAGCCTAATGCTTGCCTCGGAATTTCGGACGGATTATATGGAAAAAGACACAAGCTACGGAAACGGATATTGAATATTGGTACATGGAATGTCCAGGGAATAAGAGTAAAAATGGAAGAAGTTATTCATGAACTGAAAAACGCCAACATGGATATAGTAGTCTTGACGGAGACTAAGAAAAAAGGAACTGGCACAGAAACTGTAAATAACTATACACACATATTCAGTGGCATCCCAAAACACCAAAGAGCAAAGAGAGGAGTCTCTGTAATGATACACAAAAAATTCAAACACAAAATAACTGATTTCGAGACAATCGACGAAAACATCATACGTGTTAATATCAACATAAATCAAACGCCAGTGACAATTCTTGGAGTCTACGCCATCTCAGATGACGAATCAATTGCTGCTAAGGACGAGTTTTTCGAAAAATTGAACGACATAATCACCAACATAGGAAAGTCACGAGAACTGATAATACTGGGAGATCTGAATAGCCGGGTGGGTCAAAGAATAAACAGTGAGGTGATCGGTCCCTACGGTGAAATAAACCTGAATGACAATGGAGAAAGGCTGATCCAAGTGTGTCAGAGTCATACTCTGAGAATAATGAACGGCTTCTATAAACACAAGGATATTCACAAATACACATGGGTACAACATACAAGGAATCTAAAATCGATCATTGACTATGTAATAGTCAAACAAAGCACTACCTTAAAAGTGAATGATGTAAGAGTACTTAGAGGACCGACGTGTGGTTCCGACCACTATATAGTTAGGACAAAAATGGTATTTCCTTTTAAATCTAACAAGGACAATAACGTTAATGAGGAACCTCAACAAACAGAAGTGATAACGAACAAACGATATAACTTAAACAGCCTTATCAACGAAAGCACAAGAAACCTATACCAGCACAGATTAGACGAAAAGTTGCTACATAATATAGAAGACCAGTCAGTAGAACAAATTTACGAAAACATAACGAGTAGCATCAAAGAAGCAGCAGAGGAGGCCATTGGACTAAAAACTAATTCCGCTAGTAAAAAACTTTGGTGGAATCAAGAAATTGAAGAACTAGTACTTCGGAAGAAAAAAGCATACCACAAATGGCTAAATACAAAACAGAAGTTGGATAGAGAAGAATACAAAGATATTAAAAAAAGAACACGACAACTAGTAAACACAGCTAAACGAGAAATGTGGGACAAAAAATGCAAAGAGATAGACACATATATGGGAGGTAGAAAATGCTCAGAGACGTGGAAATTCCTGACAAAAGTTAAATCAAATGAAAAAAGAGAAACAAACATACAATTAATAACAACAGAGAACTGGATCCGACATTACGAAAATCTATTAACAGAAAACAGAGAGGAATATAGAGAAATGTCTCCAACTGAAATACACATACAGGGAGAAACGATAAACATCGATGAGAGGACTGTCACAAAAACGATACAACTACTAAAAAATGGTTGAGCTGCAGGTCCGGAGGGAATTTCAGCAGAACTAATCAAATGCGGTACTAACAAACTGTTTGAACGATTAACCTGGTGTATAAACCAATATCTAAACGGTGCACCAGTCCCGCATGAGTGGAAAGTATCCTTCATATCATCTATACATAAGAAGGGAAGTAAACTGGACTGCTCAAACTATCGAGGTATATCAGTAACCAGTACCTTAAGTCGCCTATATGGAAGGATACTTCGAGACATTATCGAACAAGAATATAAGGAACAAGAAGAAGAGGAACAATCTGGCTTTAGAGCGGGAAGGAGCTGCACCGATAATGTGTTTATTTTGAAACAAATAATAGAAAAAAGATCAAGTACCAATCAAGAAACCCACCTTATGTTTATAGACCTTCAGAAGGCCTATGATACTGTACCCGCTAAAAAGCTATGGAAAGTTTTGCAGGAAACAAACATTAACCACACAGTAATTAACGCCCTTAAACAGCTTTATGAAGGATCAACGTCGGGAATAAAAATTGGAAATAGACTTTCAAAAAAATTTCCTGTAAACAAGGGACTCCGGCAGGGGTGTTGCATATCCCCCACATTGTTTAAAATCTACGTGGCGAAAGCACTGTATCAGTGGAAAAGAAAGTGCAGAGGAATGGGCATTGACCTGGGAGAAACTTGCCTATATACCCTACAGTTTGCAGACGATCAAGTCCTTATAGCCAACGATAAAGAAGACCTGACATATATGGCCAGAAAACTACAGGAAGAATACAAGAAGTGGGGTTTAGAACTCAATACACAAAAAACAAAATATCTCCCAATAGGCGCAGAACTATCCAACATTCAGATGGACACAACCGAAATTGCATTCTGCACTGAATATACCTACCTAGGAATTGATTTCGACACCACAGGCACAGACAATAGGGAAATTAGAAAACGAATAACCCAGGCCCGTAGAACAATTGGATGCCTTAACGGAGTTCTTTGGAGCTCAGAAATTGGTAAAAGACGAAAATACAATATATATGAATCTCTCATAAAAACCAGCTTAACCTATGGTACAGAGACATGGAGACTAACAGAAAGCAATAAAAGAAAACTCGAAGCAACAGAAATGGATGTATTTAGACGATCACTTCGAATATCTAGAGCAGACAGAATTAGAAACGATGAAATAAGAAATCGGATGGGGGTAGATGGATCACTGGCAACAGACATAGAAAGGAAACAACTTATATGGTATGGCCATGTTCAAAGAATGCCAGAAACAAGACTACCAAAAATCGCCATGAAATGGATACCACCAAATCGTAAGAAACGAGGAAGACCAAAAAGAACATGGAAGGAGGGAATAACAAAGGCAATGAGCTCCCGAGACTTGACCGAAGAACAATGGAATGATAGAAATTCGTGGAAATTAGGCATCGGACAACGACGCAAGACGTTTTGAAACCGATATATATATATATATATATATATATATATATATATATATATATATATATATATATATATATATATAAAATATGGAATTGCGACGAGACTGGTGTCAGCATTGTCCAAAAACATGCCAAAGTTTTAGCTACTAAAAACCAAAAACAAGTAGGAAAACTGACTTCAGCAGAACGTGGAAAGAACATGACGGTGCTTTTTGCAATGAGCGCTGGAGGTCAATTTGTTCCACCATATTTTATATTTCCACGAGTCCGAATGAATGAAATACTAATGGTTAACGCCCCAAATGAGAGCGTAGGCGAAGCTCAGCCAAACGGCTGGATGAATGCCGAATTATTTTTAAAATGGATGCATCATTTTGTGCAGTATTCTAAAAGTGATTATTTTGAAACATTATGATTGTTTATTACTTTCATTGACAGCATAATAGTCCTTTCATACATGACAGGAAGTATTAAACATGTACCTTTTAGCACTTTGATTTTTTTGTTGATAAACCTTAAGGTGACGGTACTGTAGGACTCTCCCCTACATAGTTTTTGCATCAACTAAGGCAAATATTTTTTATCCATGTTTGTTTAGTTTATTAGGAATATACTGTTTAAAACCGCATCTTCCCCGAAATGCCTCAAGTTTTTCATCTATAGTGCCATACTCGCTAAATGTGTAGGCATTTTTGTAATTTTTTACAAAACTTGTAAACAGTTGTCTTATAGTCGCTAGCTTATCAGACAATTTTCTTTCTTCTCGAGTTTCTAAATCATCAAATCTAAGATGTCTTAACAAAAATAAAAAACGTTGCTGCGACATTGTTAACCAAAACATTTTAACTCCGCTGCCATTTCGCTCCCACAACTTCTGTGCTTAACCGATTACTGCTCAAACACCCAGTTAAATAGAGCAATATTAGTTAAGCTCTTATTTCGATTACATCAATATTTTTAGCAGAATGCGCTCTGTAATACATCTCTTTCATTTGATCTATGTATTTGTTCGTACTCTCAACAATAATGTTTAAAATATCTTGTAAATGTACCCAGATACGTCGCTGAACGCTTTCTGTTTACAGAACTACAACAAGTAAGGGTGATAAATAAAATGGCAGAAAAAGCCCCAATTAGGTTTGCAGAATTAGAGAATCACCCAAGCCCAATCCTGCGAGAGATAATAAGATATGATGTGTTCCATCGATGGAAGCACAAAAGACCAAAACAGCAAATCCTGTCAAACACATAAAATACTAACAAAAAGGCGACAGCCATGTAAAAAATTAACAAAAAATTTAATTATTAAAAAATTAACACGCTAGTCAGCATTGATTGGGTTACGATATAGTGTTGGAGTTCTTGTACCCAGGACTTCTACACGAAAAGCATTTGGCTGACAGTGAGCCCTATTCGCGCATCTGAGTTCTATGACGGGAAAGGTATGGCCTGGAGCATTGGATCCTAATAACACGACTAAATACACCCAACTCCAGTGAATTATAGCACCCCCGAATGTCATTATAAGGGGTTTGCAAGTCTCTCAGACTTTCCACTACCTCCGTAAAGTTATTGTAATCAGGACTTCTTTCTGTTATCTCCCTTTTATCCTGGGTGTCTAGGTCGCTGTTAATTTTTCTTCTTTTATATAAGTTAGTCTAATGATGAAACTAGTTGTCTGTGCTGATTGTTACCGTTATAGTGTTTTTTTCCTAAAGTAACGTCTTTACATAATAAAATAGTTTTTTCCTGTCTTTGTTCTGTTTTTATTTTCTGATTTATTTTGTTTTTGTTTTTTCGTTTGTATAGTGTTTGGGGAAGTGTATTTTATATGTATCTTACCTTTTATTACTTACCTTTCATTATCGATGTTTTTACTTGTTTGCGATTGATTTTGTTTAAAACGGTTCGCTTCTTTAAATCCAGATATTCTCTTCGTCTCGATTTGTTAATTTATGTTTGCATTGTCTTTTTTTCATTTCTTTTCTCTTATAATGCCCAACAAAAGGGCCACACTGCTAGACAAAAAGACCAACGTTGGAATATTACAATACAACATTGGAGACCTTACGAAAGTAAACGGCCAAGAGGAAGAACACAGATGAAATGGGTTGATGACATTAAAAGAATAGCAGGAACAAATTGGAAATATGTTGCTCAGGATAGAGACCGATGGAAGGAGTTGGGAGAGGCTTATGTCCAAACATGAACGACAGAAGGCTAAGAAGAAGAAGAAGAAGACTAACAAAATAAACAAAGCCAACTTTTCGCTCCATACTCGGCATTCTCGATATTAAAGGAGGACTCTGAAACGCATTCGAGCATCGAAAACATACAATTTAATTATTATTCGTAGCTACTCACTTTCGATTATCGCTGTCTTACGTTGTCTTCTGTTACTCTCTCTTGATCATCGCTGTCTTATTTCAATATTTCAGTCAAATATTCGTTACCTGTAGTTTGGTCAGTGCCACAAAGCACGCTAAGGTAATTAATCAAGGTGTTAAATGTGTCTTATGTTCTGGTGTTTACCCTTAATATAAATGTTCGTATTTTTTTATGACTAAACGGCTTCAAGAAATTTTTCGTTGGTTAATCCACATAATTCTTGTGTACGCTGCCTGATTTATAGTATAGAATTCGTATCCTGCTAGATACAGGCTCCACTGTCTATTTCACTTCAGTGATCTACAAGATAGTAATCAGATCCTATAGACTCATAGGGGTTGAATTGGTTCTTTGTTTCTTAAATTCTGGTCAAATTCTTGGCGAACCAAATCACCCTGTGGCCTTAGAAACCATTTTTAATTATGTTCTATAAGGGCAAGTCGCTATGACTCATTCCAATTTTAATTCACATCTTTCGTTACTTTTATATACAAACAGATATTTTGTACAAAGATTTTGTTCGCTACTTATTCGTTATTCTCATGCATCGTCGTTTCGTATGCTACACAATCGCTTCAGGAAAATCCCTAATCTCAAAGAAACATATATTGCATTCATGGAAGATTTTATTACTTCCCAACATATGATGCCGGTTCCTGAATCCGATTTTAAATCGACTATTTCTTATTACTCTCAAACAGTTTTCAAAAAACAAATTTTTATTTCGCTTCTTTTGTTCAAAAGTTATACTAGCTTCGACGCCAGTCTATATGACGTTCGAGGTGTTCACTAATCGACACTTTTCATACTGGTCCTAAAAGGGAATCTCGTTCTTTACTTAATTTTCGATATTTTCTTTTTCTAAAGCTCGATGGTTTTTTCGCTAGGCAATGTGCCAGCAACCATCTTGACGGCCTTTCGTCAGAATCACGTTTCAAGTAATTCTCTTTTATTTACTCACCTTCTGCAGTGTGCACCGCTCAGCTTTTAAAGCTAGATGGTTTTTCGTTAGACAAATCAACAACGTCAGCAACCATCTTTGTTTATTTTCAAGGCTTTGGCTCAGACATTTAGACATGTCGTTCGTTCACAAAGAGGAACCTTTCATTGTTACGGTGCCAGGCCTAAAATGGAACCCTAAGACTGACTTTTTTTTTATTCTTCTCGTCCCTTTGACAAACCTTGTACAAAGCGGGCTTTTCGTTCGTAAATTAGTTGTATTTTTTTTTCTATTCCCTCGTTTTTATTTTTCCATGTCTTTTTGCTAGTCAAACATCTTCGACAACCGTTATGGTACTTTAATGTATCCTAGGATGATGAAACATCTGAACAGATACAACTGACCTCTGTACTTGTGTGTGTTACATTTCTAGTGTTATTTCTACACAAGACCATATATCGCAAGATCGGAGCTCTTGGCAGCTATACTGCTGTCTGATCTAGTCACTTTTGTCAACGAGTCTAATCCAGTTTTCATGCTCGTTCTGATTCGACAAGATTAGAGCTCTTGGCAGCCATATTGCTGGCTGATCTAGTCACATCTGCCAAAGGGTTCTTCTTCCGATCTCCCGATGTTTGGTCTGATTCGTCGATTGCGCTCCCTTGAGCTAATTTTTCTACCCATAAATTGCCAATTGTATTAAACACATACAAGAACTGATACCACGCTTTACTCGGCATTATATACCTTCTAATTAAAACCTCTTTGATTGTGCTAGTTGTGTTTTATCACCGGCACAATTTTCACCAAACTGGCATTTTCCTACCGTGGACCTCGTCGAAATATCATTACTCCCCGGCTGTCGTTAAAGACTCTCTTCTGAAATGCGACACCACGCCGACATTTCGACGCTGTTCTGTTTCTTGTTTTTTTCGCACCACACGGAATTCTTATAGGAAAAAAGGCCAACGGCATTTTGTTTGACACAGCCTTCCTAGTTTGGTAGGTCGAAAAATTCTAATGATTCGACGCTATTCTTTTTTATTTGATGTCATTGTACGCACTAATAATCTGAGCACAGCTTCAGATGGCATTCAACAATGTCCTGTGGTCAAAATAGACCGTCGCTTGGTCGTAGATCCATATTTTATTCTTACTTAATTCTTTATTAGTAAATACCTCTTTTCAGGTCTATTTTTCGCACTTATACTTTTAGTTGCTCTTAAAAACATTCGTTTTTGGAGCGGTAGAATGTTTGGGAAAGTATTTAGTTTTTATTTTCATATTTTACATTTAATATTTTTCTTTTACTGTTCTATAGTATGGTCTTATTTAATGGTCTATTCTAAGTGGTTATTTACTTTAAAATATTTTATTTCCTGTTATTCAGTAAAATCTCATTGTTAAACTGGCCTAAACACAATTCTCACCTAGACTCAATTACTTCTTCTTTAATTGTTTTCATACATTCATCGACAAACCATTATTTTGAGTTCTCTCGCCAATCAATCAGCCTCCTATTTTTATCTTCTGCCTCAATTATACTAATTATGGTGTCCTTTTAGTTGTATTTCATGTCTTTATTCTCAAAAATTTCTAATTTTCTTGGTAAATCTTCTGCATATTTACTTTAAATTTTTTTCTATTTTAGCTTGCCTGGGCCTCAGTTTTTTTTTCTGTTTTATTGAACAGTTGCTCTTACTATTTTTATTTTTGTTATGACTAGTATGTTGTTCTAATATACATTAACTTAAATAAATGATCTGATCTTTTGAATTATTTTTAACAATGATTTTGATACTAAAATGTAATTAATCTGATTGCCGTCTCATCGACCCGGAAACATTCAAGTTATTTTATATTTCTTTTGATGTCGGAATTTATTGATACTAATATTTATATTTGTATACATATCTATATATGTATGAAAAAAGATACAAATGGACATTTGAAGAAATCAAAAATAGTGAATTTAATAAAAAGATAGCGCATGCATTAAATCAAGTTAGCATGCAGCAGATAAACTCCAATGAAATTGATGATTTGAATAACCTTATTATCGAAACAGTGAATAAAAGCCTTCTGCAACTGAAAACACCAAAAACAACATACAATGAATTAGACAAAGAAATATTACAACAAATAAAAAGAAGGAAGATCTTAAATAAATCTAACAAAAATGGAACCGACGAATATAGAGAACTTAATAGGCAGATTAGAAAAGGAATCAGACAACAAAAAAGAAAAGAAAACGAAAAATTAATAACAACAACTATTGAAAAAAATAAGAGTATGAAATGCCTCAGACCGACACTAGGACGACGTCAGATGATATCATTAATGGGAAAAGACGAAAATGAAATCACAGCTAGAGAAAACATACTGACACGAATAGAAGAATTTTACACAGAACTTCACAGAACACATCAACAAGATGATAAGATGAGACCAGCACGGAAATTAATAAAAAATGTTGGATCAGAAATAATGCCAAAAGTAACAATTTCAGAGGTAACTACAGCATTGGAAAACATGAAGAGAAATAAAGCTTCAGGAGAAGATAGTAATGCCACAGATATGATAATAGAAGGAGGTAAGGAACTAATTGCAATTGTAACTAAGCTTGTGGACAGTTGTTTACATCAGGGCAAAGTCCCTAAGAGCTGGAACAACTCCAAAGTAATCTTATTACACAAGAAAGGTGATAGTCGAAAATTGGAAAACTACAGACCCATCAGCCTACTGTCACACCTGCTTAAAATACTCACCAAAGTCATAACTACTCGACTAACAAGGAAATTAGACGAATACCAACCACATGAACAGGCAGGTTTTAGAAATGGCTATTCAACTTCCGATCACCTGTTAACCACAAAAATATTAATATAAAAATATAACGAATACAAGTTTTCAGTTTTCCTAGCATTTGTAGACTACGAAAAAGCTTTCGATACCATAGAACACACGGCCGTAATAAACGCAATGCAAAACTGTAGAATAGACAGCAGATATATTAACTTAATAAAAGAAACTATGAACCAAGCTACAGCTACATAGTACCTAAATGAAAATGAACACACGAACCCTGTAGCATTAAACAGGGGAGTCAAACAGGGAGATACTTTATCACCCAAACTAATTTTCTTAGTTTTGGAGGACGTTTTTAAAAACCTAAATTGAAAATATAAGGGAATAAACATCAATGGCCGCTACCTCAGTAATCTACGATTTGCAGATGACATAATACTGATAGCTACTGACCTACAAGAAATGCAAACCATGCTTTTAGAACTACATACCGAATCTTCTAAAATAGGACTAAAAATTAATTTAAACAAAACAAAAGTCATGTACTCCGAAGACACCGTGACAATAATAAACGATAAAGTGGAAAAAGTTGAAGAATATATATACTTAGGACAAAAAATAATACTAAATAGGGAAATTCAAACTGAAGAAATAAAAAGAAGAAGAAAGTTAGCTTGGACAGCATTCTGTAAACTGAACTATATACTTTGATGCATGCATTATTCCGATATTAACTTGTGCGGCACAAACATGGACAATCACAAAAAAGAATATGAATATACTTAGAGTCACTCAACACGCGATGGAAAGAGCAATGCTAGGTATATCACTTAAGGACAAGAAAACAAACACATGGATAAGACAGAAAACCAAAGTCACCGATGTGGTGCAAAAATCATTAAAGTTGAAATGGGAATACGCAGAACATGTAGCTAGGAGCGATCTAAACAAATGGCACAGATCAATTTTAATCTGGAGACCATACCAACACAAAAGACTGAGAGGCAGACCTGCTATGAGATGGACAGATGATCTGAAAAGGACTGCCGGGAAAAATTGGCTACAAGTAGCGTACAATAAAAAACAATGGAAAGGAAGACTTGAAGAGGCTTATGTTCAGATGTGGACGTGAATGGCTAGACGAAAAAGAAAGAAGAAATACATATCTATATGACATAGTCATATTCCGGTATTATTAGTCCTGTCATAAGATCATCAAAATCTTCTAGGCCTACCGCCGATACATAATAACTTCAAAGAACCAACAACAACCAAGTCAAGTAAAGGTAATAATGAGAAAGTAAGTTACTAAGGATACTGATGTAAAAAAAATAGATAATGTTCTTTTTGTGTACGATGAATTTTATTATTCTTTTTATTTGTCGAAAAATATATTATTTCTGTGAGTTTATCCTGTCTTTTATTTTCATTAAACCTTATTGCTTAAATGACAATTGGGGTAAATGATGTAACTTATTAAAAACTTAACGATACTGAGGGTCCTATCACTGATAATGCTTCAAGTTTTCAAAAACAGATAAAGAACAAGTGTATAAAAAAAGTATCAAAATTACCCCACAGAAAACTGCAGTTTTGATTAAAGGATCTAAACCTTAAACTTAATTTCAGAAAATGTCTCTCACTTCATTGGCCTTAATTTAAAAAGTTTAATTATTATTTTGGTTCGATATTTTAAACGACTATATTGCTTATGTCCCTTTTATTTTCACTTCATAACCTCCAGTATATTAAAAATTTATCTTCATTCAGTGTGCCGGTCATCTTGTTCTGAGGAAAAGATCATCCGCATAGGCAGCACGTCAATGTTTGTGGTGTACAATGAAAATTTAATGTATATGTTGTTGTCTCTTTTTTGCAAAAATATATTATAGAATTAAAAAAATACAATAGACAAATCAATGCCCATGGTTTAACTTATATTTCTATCTCTATATGAGTCCGTCAGATGCAAAACTTATATTTACCGTATAACTCAAACTTATACCGTATAAGTCAAACTATAGTCAGAATCCAGAAATCTAGGCAGTAAATTCTTGATGTAATAGTGATGGTTCATTGCTATTGTAGGTTTTCCAATGGCGTACGAAAAATACCATAAGAAGTTATGACAAAGCTACTTGTATTAAATAAATATGTACCTATTTATAATTATGTTAATTTTAATATGATTATTGTTGACATTTGGGTTATTATATATATTAATATAATATACATGGTGTTTGGTAACGAATGGCCATAACTTAGTCTTAGATTCCTGAGATTAAAATAGGCCGATTTAGACTAACTTACTTTAGTACGAAAGTTGATAATAACCAAAATAAAGGGGGTCAAAGTTAAACTTTTATTTTTAAATATTTCGTGATAGGCATGGGATAACAACACGAAATTTGGTAAGCTGGAGTTTTTTGGGACGAGAAATCAAAATTTGCCACTAAAAATGATAAAGGACGCCACATACATCTTTCAGTGCTCGTTTAATACTTTCAATTTTTTTTATCTCGCACTCGACACTTTTAGAATCAAAACTTTTATTCTCTTAATATTTTTACTTAGAAAAGATATAGTACATCGCTGTACAACCCATTGCTTTTTATTATTGTTTTATAAATTTGAATTAATTACAATAAATAATCATTTTAGTTTAGAAGGTAATAGTTACACCTCCCTAAAACCGCGATAGTCGGTTAAAGTCGGCTACTCAGGTATTCAGTTGTTTTGCTATCGAAGTAAACAGTCGTGTGATGAAGATGAGTAGAATACTATTTTGCTGACGTCACGTTGCCCAGCAACCGTCGATTCTATTCGTCGTTGCTACGCAACGTGACGTCAGCAAAATGGTATTCTACTCATCGTGGCCCCACCGCAGGACATGACTCACCTATCTATTAGATTATCTAAGCAGTGAACACTTATTTTACTGTTGTGAGTAATATGGAAAGTGAAAGCAGTAAAAGTAAACAACGTCCAAATTTTTCGATGGGAGAAAAAACTATTATATTCAATGTGTATTGTGGACTCCGTGAAATGAATAAAAGTGTGTCGGTCAACGATGTAGTTACCCTGTGTAGTGATTTGACTACAGTTTCGACGAGAAGTGTATACAGAATTGTAAACAATTTTAAACAAAGTGAAGGCAAATTGAATGATGGACCTGTTGAAACCATTGAAACCAGAGGTAAAAAACGCATTCAGCTTGAAGATCATACCAAATATGCTATTCGGAGGAAATTCCATGCTTTCTTTTTTCGGAACGAAATCCCAACCTTAAAGAAAGTTGAAGTTGAAATAAATTCCGATAATTCAATACCCAAAATATCACGACGTGTTTTATTGCTAACATTAGAACAAATGAACATTAAATATATAAAAAGAAGCAGGAATATTGTTCTTTTAGAAAAAGATGAAATTGTTTTGTGACGGAGAAATTACTTACAAAAATTCCGAGAGTATCGTCGTGAAGGACAAAAAGTATACTATTTAGATGAAACTTGGCTAAATCAAGGTCATACTGTCTCAAAGGTGCGGCAAGATTTGGAAATTAAAAGTCGTCGACAAGCCTTCATTGAAGAGCTTTCATTAGGATTAAAAACACCAGTGGGTAAAGGACGGAGGCTCATAATAACACATATAGGCAGCGAGTCGGGTTTTTTGGACAACGGCTTGTTACTTAGTATTCGAATCCAAGAAAACCAACGATTACCATGAGGAAATGGACGCTCAAAGATTCGAAGGTTGGTTTTCAAATATTCTACCAAGCCTTGAAGCAAATTCTGTCGTTGTTATGGACAATGCGTCATACCACAGTCGACGGTTGGAGCCATCACCAACGACTGCCTGGCGAAAAGGTGAAATAATCAACTGGCTCTCTCGAAAAAATATACCATTCAATGACAACATGTTGAAAGTACAATTATTAAACCTCGCGAGGATACATATACCCGTTTTCAAGAAATATGCAGTCGATGAAATGGCTTGTGCAAACAACATAATTGTACATCGCCTCCCTCCTTATCATTGTGAGCTGAACCCTATCGAGCTTATATGGGCTCAAATAAAAACCAAGTGGCAAGGGAAAACTTGAGTTCTAAAATGGAGGAGGTGAAGTGCTTGTTAGCTACTGCCATACAAAATGTCACACCTGAGTCTTGGAAAAATTGTATAAGACACACTATAAAAGAAGAACATAGAATGTGGGAATTAGACACAAGAGTTGACATTTCGGTTGAACCATTAATTATCAATGTAAATAATAGTGATCGCGATAGCTCTTCATCAGCCGACGAGTCGTCTTCATAGGATGATTAATATTTTCACTTCCTGTGGAGGTCGAACCATTTTATTAAGATTATTTTCGTATGTAAGTTTGTTTTGTTAACCTAGTTTTCAAACTAAAATACATTTTGTACCAATATACTTTGCTCTTAAAAAAAATGAATACTTCTTATATATATTAGGTATATTCGATTCGATTTATTTTATTTAATTATAATATATATATATATATATATATATATATATATATATATATATATATATATTATATATATATATATATATATATATATATATATATATATATATATATATGTATATATGTGTGAGTGTTTATATGTTCACTAAAAGTGAAAGTTCACTTCATGTAATCGGCAAGTTCAGAATTGGATTTTCATAATTATGTAAATTAGTATATTTAAAATATAAGTAATTCCAATGAAAAGAAACCTTTCATTGAAATAACAGCAGGGTAAATCTCTCTACCTGCCTTTTTGATAATTAATTTTTGTAACAAACAAAAAAGTCATTAAAAAAAATTATAGTTTGTCATTAAATGTCATAGAAAGTTTCTTTGTCTCATATGTTTTGTACAAAATTATGGAATTTGAAAGTAAGTGTTTTTTTGTGATAAGAAGTATACACTTCAAAGTTAAATATAAGTCTCATATCATATTATATTAAGATTAATTTTTAAAAGTCACTGCAACAGTGTGAACGATACGCTACTGAATGCTAAGCTAGGAAGTCAATGAGCAATTTATCTCTCTCTATATTATGACAACGTTGATCTACTATTCCTTTCTACCGGTCCTAGAATGCAATGTTGTCATGTATGACTTTTACAAAGAATATTATCGTACTTTAGATGTTTTCTATATATAAGTATTGTATATAAATATAATATTATACATAAATATTGATGTTACTAAATACGTTTTATTATATACCTTAACAAATACAAAACGATCATTAATATGATAATTTTGCTGCATGTCAATGATTAAATGATAAATTGCTAGAGTATCTATCATTACAAACTGGCAACGATATTGTTGGTTTATCGCATTCATAGTTCGGAGAATTTACTGCCTACAAATTTAATTCTCAAGTATAGTTATTTGTAAAAAACAAGTAAATTTTGCAAAATACCTTAGATTTAATAAATGGCTCTTTTTTATGATAGATAAATGCTTTATATTGATATTTAAAATATATTGATTTTTTTTTAAGTTATTGTGCTTACTAAAAAAGGAAGAAAAATTTGAAAATATCGAGTTTTGCAAGTGAACTATGTAAATACAGATTTATGCAACTAACATTTGCAAACACATGATAACAATTAACGATATTAGTGATTCTTGGATTAGTCTGTTTTTCAAACCTAGTGTATTATGAATGAGAAAGAAAGCAATATGAAAGTAAACTTTTAGTCAACAGTTTATTTTTATCCAAAGTACAAAAGGTCTTACAAATTATGTGTATACATTTATAATAATGAGTAAACTCTAAGTTTCTGTGGGTCCTCATTATCAATACGATCATTTTCTTCAGCACTCAAGTTATTATTGGTCTGTACGACAGTATCTATTTTTTGATAAAATGTGAGATCGGGCTGGTCTCTCCAACTTTTACCAAAATATTTTCCAAGGAGAGTGTCTATGGACGATTTACCTCCTTTTAATGAATATCCAATCTGTTGTAACTTAGGTTTAAATAAAGAAATTTTTTCCCTTCTCGTATTAGAGACTTGCTAAATCCTACGTCAGAACGATAAAATATTTCCCCCTTACCTTGGCTATGATACATGATCTTTTTTCTTGGAAAATATAAATATGTTTATTAAATTACATTAAAAATGTTACTGAAAAAGTTTTTTGCCAGTCTTTACCAAGTCTTAGCACCTTTGAGTGTTTGCCAATTGCGTTTTTAAATTATTTTCTGTTTATTACAACGTTCTTCTTTTTTATCTTCATTTCTATCATAGCTAAAATCCTATATGGTGGCAAAAAGGAATGACCAACAACAGTAAACGTAAACTTCACTTTCTTGATGTGACCAGGTGCTTCATAAACCAACCACTTCTTCTTCTTATAGTGCCGTGCACCTATAGTGCGTTGGCGAATTATCTAAAGGCCAGACGTCTGTCTTTTGCGGCATGCAAAAATCGCCAGTGCTATTTATGCCTGTCCAGTTCTTTATGTTCCGTAGCCATGACATTTGTTTGCGACCTACCCCTCTCGTGCCTTCAATCTTTCCCTGGATGATTAGTTGAGGGATTGCGTATTTTTTTCCTCTCAGAATATGGCCGAGGTATCCAATTTTTCGTGCCTTGATCAAATTGGACTTAGGATCAAACTTATTAATGGAAGGTACTCTTAACATCCATGTTTCTATGTCGTATTACAATATGGACCATACATAGCATTTAACCATCCTGTAGCGGAGATTGAAGGAAAGATTGCGGTTACATAGTAGCGGTTTAAATTTGATAAAGGCTTGTCTTGCTTGTTTATTACGGCATTTTATTTCTTGTTGAGGATCCCATTGGTCATTTATTATCATTCCCAAGTATTTAAATGTTTTCACTTGATAGGTTGGAGCATTATCTACTTGCAGTTGTATTCTTTTTTTTTTATTTTTTTTTATTTAGTTTGATGGCCTTGGCCGAGCCAATTAGCCAGACAAATTTAAAGACAAACACAGTTGTATTCTTAAAAGTGCGTTTTTTCCTATTGCCATACATTTAGTTTTTCCAGCATTTATCTTCAAGCCATATATTTTTCCTACGGTGTTTATTTCATTTAACATCAACTGCATATCATGTTCATTGTCTGTTATTATCGCGGTGTTGTCGGTGTAACGAATGTTATTTCGGAAACCCGTTTACCTTTATTCCACACTCAGAGCCTTCCAGTACCTCTGCAAAAATGTTCTCCACATATTCGCACCCCTCTTAAAATTTTAAATTCTTCTGTGTTGGTTGATTTGTTCAGTCTCACTCGTGCTTTTTGTTTCCATTAGAGATTCTGAATAACTCTTATGTATTTCTCATCAATGTTAGCGTTGTGTAGCATTTTTATCATTGTGTCATGTTTTACGGTGTCAAACGCTTTTTTACAAGTGTATTCAAGCAGAAAGCTGCCTCACGTGTACCCAGTCCACTCTTGAAACCAAATTGTGTCTCACCCCTTAGATCTTCCAGATTTCTGAATATTCTTGTGTGAAGGATGCGAAGAAACACCTTTAGCAAATGGCTCATTAAACTTATCAGTCTGTGGTCTTTGCATTTTGTCGCTCTTTGCGATTTAGGGATCATTATAAAGGTTGAATAAAGCCAATCCGTTGGAATGTGGCCAGTGTTATATATGGGATTGAAAATTGTTACCAGCATGTCGATGTTATCATCTTCCAACATTTTTATGGCTTCCGTAGTAATTCCATTCGGTCCAGGGGCCTTGCCTAGTTTTGCTACTTTTATAGCGTACTCTACCTCGGCGCGAATAATGGGAGGGCCGGATAAATTTTCCGTGGGTAGGATAGTAAATGGAAGATTGGCCAAAAATGCCAAAAATGTTTGTGCTTAGAACATGCAGAATGCATTTGCTCTGACTGCCTACAGGATGGTATTTTCAAAGAGAGCAGCGAAAATTGATTTATTTCCGTTTATTCATGTATTCACTATGCAGCTCAAACATTTGTTTTTTATTTAGTCTTTATTTGATTTCTTAGAAATAGTTATATTTTATTCGTATAATTTGGGTTTTTGTGTTTTCTAGTACCCAAAACGTGAAAAAGGTATATTTGTTAACTTTTGTTGGACCTTTTCTGGACCTAAATATTTGTTTTTTGGACCTTTTCTGGATTTGCACAATGCGAGGCCGACGTTACATTTTGTGTAACATTATGTCACGTTATCCCTAAAACGTTAATAAGAAAATTAAAGTAATAATATGATAAGTATAGAGAGTCTTATTATATTTAAGTCAATATTAATTAAAAGTATTTAATAATAAAGTAAAATCAGGTTTTCATGTACTTTAGTAAAAAGCGCAAATCCTAATCCTTGAAATTGTCTTATACTTCGGCAAGGAAAAAATCATTTTACAGAAATCAAACCACGAGGGAGTGTTTAGTTCGCCAGCCACCCGCGCACTTTAGGGGCGCTAGGGGTTGCGAAGCTGGGCCTGCCCAGCAGTGCATCGTCGACCGTCGCGACGCCAACGTTTCAACGCTTCGGTCTGCACTGACGTCAGATTTCTTGGAACGCGAAAACTTCGCGGGAACTCTGTCTTTCTGTAAATAAGGATTATTGCTGACTCTGGTGAATGAGTGATGTGACGTTTAGCATTCGATCATTTGTGATTATTTTTTGTGGAATAGAGAGAAAACAAAAAGTTTGTGCATAAAAAGTGATGTAAGTAGACGGGCAGCGGAAGTTTAAAAAGAAACTGGATTCTGGAAATACTGCAATGTCTTCGGACACTAGCTCCCAGGGTTTGGAAACTTTTTAAAACAGTTTTAAAAACCACTTTATTTAATAAATGTCAAATTATTATCATAATAATTCACATTTATGCAATTTTATGTTTATGCACAGTCTATTGAATTAAAAAATACTTAGCATTTAATGAAAAAAAAAAAACATAGGTAACAATTATTGGTACTAGCGTGTTAAAATAAATAATATAATGTATGATATAACTATAATATAAACGAAATTTAAAACCTAGTCAAATTTCGAGTTAAACTATGCTGAAGAAGTATTCTATTCTTCCTTCGGAGTCTTCATCAGTTTCCTCAGTTTATATATATATATATATATATATATATATATATATATATATATATATATATATATATATATATATATATATATATATATATAAGATGTATACAAGATGGAAGTCAACCGTAAATACGTATTTCTGCCTATTGCGTCGTCATCAGTAAGATGCAGCCAAGTTAGAATCAGAGAACGTTAACTTGGAAAAGGATCACTACCGAAGCAATGCGACCAGTTTGTGACAATAATGTTAGAGGACTCAGACGTCATACTGATGACGACCAAATAGTCAGAAATACGTATTTAGTTACGATTGCCTTCAATCTCGTATACATATTGTATTATTTTTCCCTCTTTGTGAGCTATGCCGATACTTTTTATTTTTATTTTAGTGTTAACTCGCACTCGCATTAACTTTCTCTTATATAAATTATATACCTGCCGAGGTGAACTTAGTTTTCATTACCTTTCCACTACATCATTCCAATTCTCCAACTCCATTCTAGCGCTGTTCCTTTTTTCTTCATATTTAATATATACTTTTTACAAGATTTGTTTTATACTTTTAGCGGCCATTTTTCGTTAAAAGTGGGAGTACGATTTGTTGATCTTTGTACTTTAATGGCATACCTTTGTTTCGATTTCCTTAAGGTCTTACCCAAATTTTTTAAACTGGATCTACCCAATTTGGTTAGAACACAACCTATCTAACTTCCATTAATGTGGGAGATTTTTTACTTCTTTGTCAAACCTATTAAAATATTCAACTGCGTTTTTACACAGTCTTCCATGGTTCATAGCTTTCTTCTTTTTTTTCGATTTTATTTTCGGTTGTAACGTTTCTGCTTTTAATCATAGCATATAGTCGTTTGTTATTATTTCTTTATTCTTTTGTTCGTCACGGTGTCTTTTCTGGAAGATATAAGTAATAGACTTTTACAGTTGAGATAAGCTCTTACTTTTCATTAATTTCTAATAAATATGTTTTTTCCTTATCGCACCATACAGTAAACATTGGTCATATACTTATTTAAAAAAGTTGGAGATTTATACCACATAACAAAATACTTAAATAAAAATATAAAATCTATTTAGTGCTGCTTTGTTTGGCAGATATCAGTCATCTAGCTACTTGTGTTTGTAAAAACCTTATAAATAAATTTCGATCGCCATCTCTTTCCATTTCTCGATTATTTCTTTTAGATAACTCTATTTTCCATTATTGCCTTTGCTCCGCCGATCTGTGTTCATGTTGGTCTTTTTCGTCTTCTTTTTTGAGCAGCTTTATAATTAATAGCTTTTCTCGGCCATCTATTATTCCCCATCTTGTTTACATGCCCATACCATACTAATTGCCTTCTTTATATCCTTTCTGATGTTATGAGCTTTTTGTGTGCGTCTTTTTATTTCTTGATGAGCTACATGTTCTGTTGTGGACACTCACCAGGATCTTCTGGTAAAATTCATTTCTTTATCCACTTTTCTTTTGTTCTTAAATGACATTTTTAAACTTTTGGATATACAAGTTAGTAATGATTCTACTACTGCTCTATCTATTGATAATTTTGTTTGGATTCCAATTCGGATTCCTAAAAGACATGAATTAAGAATTCTCATGCATTTCTGTCCTCGCGGTGTTCTATATTCTATGTATATTTCCGATCTCATTTGAGTTGATATTATTCTGCCTAAATATTTATACTCTTTGTACTTTTCTGCATGTATTAATTGTAGGTCTGGGTCCTCTTGTTTTCCTCTATTCTTAGATACTCTGCTCTTTGTGTATTTACATTTAAACCCCAAACTTTATACTCCTTATTAAGCTTTTGTAACGTTTAGTTAAGGTTTTCTTCATAATAATCTTCATTTTAACCTAATCGTCTGCAAAAATAGCGTTGTCTAGAAGCGATATTCAATGTTTATCCCAAATTCTTCACACTTTCTTTTCCAGCCGTATAATGCCCCATGTATGTATATTTTTAATAGGCTAGACGATAAGTAACACCCCTTCTTAAGGATTTTTGTATCAATAAAAGGTTTTAAAACTTTTTGGGCCGTGTTAATTGTACTTTTCTGCATGTAATAATTGTAGGTCTGAATCCTCTTGTTTTCCCCCGATTCTTAGATACTCTGCTCTTTGTGTGTTTTCATTCAAACACCAAACTTTATACTCTTCATTAAGCTTTCGTAACGTTTATTTAAAATTTTCTTCATAAAAATTTTCATTGTAACCTAATCATCTACAAAAATTAGCGTTGTCTAGAAACGATATTCAATGTTTATCCCAAATTCTTCTCACTTTCTTTTCCAGCCGCAAAATACCTCTTGCATGTATATTTTTAATATGTTAGGAGATAAGTTACACCCCTTCTTAAGGATTTTTGTATCATTAAAAGGTTTTGGTTTTAGATATATGATAAATTGCCTTGTTCAAAACATTAAACAGTTTCTTCCCGCACACTAATGTATGCTTTTTCCAGGTCTATAAATACGAGATGACTAGGTAAATTTTAAGCTTTACGATTTTTTATTACCTGTTAAAGAGTAATTATATTATTCGTGCACAATACTCCTCACTGGAAATCAGTTAGTTGCTCCATTTTCCCATACCGCAATTCAGTTTCATTTTACTTTGTTGTTTTGTCGTATAATCTCTCTATTGAACTCGTTGTGCTAATTCCTCTATAAATTTCACAAACTTTTTTATCGCCTTTTTGTAGACTCATGGTATATAGGTCATTAAATAAGTCTGATAATATTTCCAGTAAAATGTCTGGTCCATATTTAAGCAGTTTAATGAGAATATTTCCTGGCCCTGCAGATTGGCTACTTTTCATTTCTCTTAATATCACTTTAATCTTATCTATTGTAATTATCATTACTCTATGTATCTTGTTCTGTTCATTTGATTTCGCCTACTTCTTCTTTCAATTGACTTCTATTCTTCGTTAGTAAGAATTTTTACTGTTGTTATCATTTTTTACTACTTATTAATTTTCTAATTCCATTTTTTCTTTCTTTTCTTAGATTCTTTATGGTCTCCCACGCATAATAAACCCTTTTTACTCTTAGACATTTTTATCTCATCATATTTTTTCTTTTATTTTTCCTTTTTGTCATACTTTCTAAACTTCTCTATTGACCCTTACATTATGTTTATCTATCATTGAAGTATTTAGTTACTAGCCATGTTTTATGAGCTTGTTTTTCTAATTATTTCTTTTAACCAGCACTCTGGATTATTAGTTTGATACCCCTCCCCGCTTTGAATGTCTTGCAGTTTTGTAGCCAAACGACGAAGTTTATACAGGAACTGTGTTGATAACTACTGGAAGCTTTCTGAATTACATTTCTTGGTTATTAACGGATCATCTTTATCAATAATTTCTCCATTTGCATATTTGGTCCATTGGTACTTTATCCATTACTTTCACCATTACCAAATGGTGGCCAGTGTGATTAGATTTAAAAGAATTTTGTATATAGAAAAAAAATTATTGATTTTAAGTATTTCTTTGGCTGCACCCATGTAAATTTATGTATGTTCTTGTAGGGAACGAATCCATTCATTGTTTTTAGAGATAAACTTTGACATAACTTCCAAATCGCATTTACTTGTTGTTTATGAAATTTTTTCTACTAAAGAAAATAATAAATAAGCAACATTATTGCTACAAACATATTTATATGACCGACAATAAAAAAACGTAATCAGCCGAATCTTCTACTGTATTTAGCTTTAGCTTTATTTGTTATTTAGCTTTTTTAATGCTACGTATTGAAGACAAATATAAAGTTTAAATGAACTAAGATGAAGAAAGATGAAATGATTTTTATTGGATAAAGAAATAAGTATGATAAAGAAAAGATGAATTGGCAACCTAAAGGCTGACTCTTATAAATCAATAAATCGCAAACCTTTCTATTATAAGACGAGACAAGGGTTAAAATATTGGATGGTTGAGGCCACTTTGGTTAAATTAATAAGGAAATACAAGAGATTTTTTCCCTATCATCTGTAAGACATTCAAAGGAAATAAGTCTATATGCCTATGATTCGGTTACAATCGTGTAAAAATAGACTTTAAATTTTTCTGGGTATAAAAAGGTGAGGAATGCATTTAAGAAGAATTATATGGGACGTATACGATAATGCGGGTTATTTTATTTATTAGTAATATTCCAACATTCGTGTTTCTAAATATTTATGACGGTTATGTTGTCAATTTAGGAAATTTGTACTATGTGCCCACAATTACTTTAATTTAAGTCTTATTTATAATCAGTACATTCGTCGTCTGTTTATTTTGCCACGTTAAAAAACACAGATTTAGGCTAAATCCTGAATTAGATTTCCGATTTATATTCTTATTAGTTGATGTTGCTGTAGCGTCCGTCGGTAAAAATTTTTCAAATATTTACTTTTATAGTCGAAAAAGATTTTATTTTGTTAGATCTTACCATGAGTTTGCTCTGATAAAGCCAAGAGGCAGAAATATACATATCAGAGCGAATGGTGGTGTGCTGTCAGGAAATCAAACCTGAAATATCTATTTTGATTCTTATTTATGTATTTTTTAATATTGTTCTGAAGTTAATTTATTGTAGCATCATAAAGTTATTATTATTTTAATGAAAGTAGGCCACAATTAAAGTTTCAAATAAGTTTATTGACGTTTTAATTTCCACTTCGGCAATCGTTCTCAAAATACAAACATTTTACAATTTAGTCAATTTAGACAATTTAGACATACATTATACATTTTAAAGTAAACGATTTTAAAATGATATTGCCAATATTGCTGAGTTGCATTCTTAGGACGACTTTATTGTAAGATAATTCATTCGATTACATGAAATCAACTGTAATTTGAGAATATCTATCAGAAAAAATCATAGCATGCGATTTGTCTTTACAAAGACAAACGCATGCCACGATGACAGTAAAATTCTCTTGTTAGTGATTCTCTAGTATAAGGAAACAACCAGAAAAAAAACTCATATCTATCCCGACATGGTAAGTATTTGGTCTTACATTTATACAATAAACACCAAATTTTGATTTTGTAAAATGTATGTTATTTAAAAATTATAAATGTTGTATTCTCGAAATGTTACTGACTTACTTATAGTGGTATTTTCCTTTTTATTAACATCTTGTGTATCATTATTAGTCTTATTATCCTACCAGCAGATAAGGAAAATTCAACTGTGATAATGGACAAAATTCAATATGAAAACAACATTAAAGATCTAATAACAAACGGAACCAACACAAAATAAACAAAGAATCGGCCAAACCCTTCAGAAAACAAATTATATAAAATTTTGTTTAATGTTGAAGATTATTTAACAAATTATCAAAGAAGGTTAATTACACCTCATTACCATAAGACCTCTTATTTTTATGGAGTAACGAAAGTTCATAAAACAAATATACCACTTATACCTGAATATATTTGTAGTAAAGTAATTTGTAGTAAAACAATAAATCTCATTGTAGTGAACTGTCAACACATTTATCAAAAACACAACATTTTTTTAAATAAATTATCAAATATTGAATTTAATTTAAATAATATTTTATTAAGTTGTAACATAAATAGTTTATTTGCAAATGTGCCATTAGATAAGGCTTTGAATACAATCAAGACAAAATTAGAGACTGACGTTACATTGGCAACTAGAACAAGACTAAATATATCGGCTATATAATCCAATCGTCAGAGACGAAAATGCCACTGAACCACTGAAATCATACGATAAAACTGAATTTTGCCGAGAATATTAATTTTGAGACCCCAAAAAAGATGCAAGAAAGTTTACCGCTTTTACCTCTGGGCTTCCTCCTAAAACCCCTCTCGCAGGATTTCAAATAAAAAATATACCTGAGGTAATTTTAAATAAAAATTTTTATGAGCATTTTTTGTATAGAATAAACCATTCTCTTAGAAACAACGTTTGAAGTGACAACGTTCAATAAAATTAATATCAGCCCGACGGTAAAAATTCGATATCTTGTGATTCAAGCGACATATCGACAAAAATCAAGATACGTTTTAAAGGTAAAAAGTTTAGCTTTTCAAATGTACTTTATGTATTTTGCCGCAAATAAACTCAGATTTTATACAAGTGTTAAATAAATAAACATGCGCAATTTTTGCCATTTTTTATGATTCTCACGATATCAATACAATGTATCCCTTTTATTGACTGGTTACTATGAAGTTTTGATTACAAGAGCCTAACCTTTATAAGCTATAGCATGAAATTTTAGTTTTGTGTTTTACAACACTTGTTAGGCATTTGAAATATGCTTATAAAACGTTGGATTTAAACTTTTACACAACAAACGATCTAAAACTTTTAAAACTTTTTGTTTTTAAATACACTAGTACGTTTTTCAAAATAACAAAACGACCGCAATAATCTACACCCAAATCAGTCTTCTAAAATGCATTTTCCGTGACGTGTGATCGTTTGTAATGTAAAACATTAAATTCTGCGTTTTTTCATAATTCAAATACCTCATATTTGTTATCATAACTCAAAATTAAAATTTCATGTCCTATGTTTTAAAGATTGATTTCTAAAAATAAAAAGTTTACTACAGTTGGTCAGTGAAAGTGAATAATTTTATTGATATCACGAGAATCGTAAAAAATGGCAAAAATCGCACCACGTTAATTTATAAAAACTAAGTTTATTCTCGTCAAAACACAAAAACTGCATACAAAAGCTGCATTCTTTTTCGTTAAAATGCATCTTGATTTTTGTCGATGCGATATTTAGATCCAAAAAAATCAAATTTTTACCGTCCAGCTGATACAAATTTTATTGAACATTGATTTCGCGCGCGAAACTGACATGCAAAATCAACGGTCGTTTCATGCGCCGTTTCCGAGAGAACAATCAATTCTTTACATAAAATACTTATAAACATTTGTGTTTATAATTATCTCAGCTACATTTTTTATTTGAAACATTTTTTTCTACGGTGTACAGGTTCTTGGTAAATTGATTTTTTACGTTTTTACCACCCTGCGAGGAGAGTTTTAAGGGGAAGCTCGGGGGTAAAAGTGGTAAAAGTTTTTGCATTTTGCAAACAAAATTTTGGTCCTGCAATGGGCTCTAGTCTATCTCCAGTATTAGCTGATATATGCAAGATTTTAAAACAAATATTATTTTTAAACAAAATTTAAAACCCACAGTATGGTGGAGATATGTAGATTATGTATTTTCAATATGGTCTCATGGATCAGAGTTTTTCGAGACATTACTGAATGATTTAAACGATAAAGAAGAGACAATAACATTTACCATAGAAAAGGAATATAAAAACACAGTACCTTATCTAGATGTTTTTATCTCTAAGAACGATACTGCATATGAGACTCAGGGCCGAATGTTCGAACGCTAAGCAAAACTTAATTGTAATCAAATATTTAATTAAAATCAAATACATCATATTTTGAGGTTATGTTGACTGATTTATGTTATTCAATTTAATTATTTTGCGTTTTAATTTAAAATGAACCATAATTAAACTCTTTCTGATGTTAATTTCATGTTTTTATTTACAAATCAATAATAATAATAAGCAATTTTTAATAATTTTGATAGCTGCTGTGGCGTATTTGATTGCAATTAAATATTTGATTACAATCAAATTTTGATTAGCGTTCGAAAAATCGGCCCTCAGTTGTATAGAAAACCAACACCCACCAACAGATATTTAAGTTAATAATCAGATCACAATATTAATATTAAAAAGAGAATCAATAAATTCTTGTACGATAGGGCCAAAACTACTTGTTTTAATGAAAATTCATTTATAGATAAAAAACATTTGTTAACACCTGTTTTATTGAAAAATGATTAAGGACCGAAACTAACAACCGAAA
This sequence comes from Diabrotica undecimpunctata, assembly GCF_040954645.1. Lineage (NCBI taxonomy): Eukaryota > Metazoa > Arthropoda > Insecta > Coleoptera > Chrysomelidae > Diabrotica > Diabrotica undecimpunctata. Next base: position 102,136,972 of record NC_092810.1, read on the forward strand.
AAATTAAGGATCAAGAAATAAAAAAATCAGAATTTAGTGTTTATTGAGAGTAAACTAAATGTAGTATCAAATAACTACCATTTAGAGATAGTATTATGAGGTTTTTTTCCTGCTTTTTTCCTTATTATTCCTTAGTTTATTCCATAGTTATTATTCCTTATTACTATGAAATAAATAACAGGGGAAATTTAGTGTCATCATGGCATGTGTTTGTCTTCTTAATCTTCTGAAAGAAAAATCAGATGCTATGATTTTTTCTGACAGATATTCTTAAGTGAAAGTTGATTTTATATAATCTAATTAACTATCTTACAATAAAGTCGTCCCAGAAACGCAACTCAGCAGTATTATATTTTATATTTTTAGTAATATCATTGTTGAAGTGGTCAACTTTAAAAAGTATAATATATGTCTGAATTGTCAATATAAATGAGTCAGATAAAATTAAATTATTGGAATAATTTTTCACCCACAAAAAACAAAATGTGTTTAATTTATTATTGTTTGTATTTATAAACGATTTCCGAAGTGGAAATTGAAACGTTAATAAAATTATTTGAAACTTCAATTGTGGCTTATTCCCATTATTCCCAAATAGTAGTTATTTATATGCTTGAAAGATTATTCTCTTCTAACCTTGGATCTCTATTAAAAGTACATAAATATACAGTGTGTCCGTAAAGTGGAATAAATTCGATATTTCCTAAATGAAAAGTCTTTTTAAAAAAATTTAAAACACCCCGATTTTTAAGTTAAATGTTCTACATTTTACAATAAAACTTCATTATACAAGGTGATACACATTAAGGTGATGACGTCATTGGCTCTTTTTTTAAATGTAACACCCTGTATTTTATGACATTTTTAGATCGATAAAAATGAGCTGATTCCAAAAAAGTATAATACTGGGGGTGTAACGGATATAATTTGAACTATATGCGTTTAGAAAATCAATTTTTACTGATTTATAATATTAATAAATTATAATAAGTAACTTGAAAATAATCTAATAATTAATACATGACTTAATCTTAAATGTTCGAATTGTAGCCCTTATTGTATTTGATAGTAACCCAACCGTTGTACAAATTCTTGTAGAACCTTGCTCAAGGTTTTTTGAGAAATATTGTATATTTGTTGACAAATTCTTGTTTTAAGTCTTCAATATTTGCAGGTTTCGTTTTATAAACAACATTCTTTATATGAACTAACATAAAATAATCTAAAGGATTAAGGTCTGGCGACCTCGCTGGCCATTCAATATGTCCACGTCTTTTAATCCACCTGTTTGGAAAAATTTCGTTTTTTTTATCAAAAACTCCAGGATTAATTGTACTGGGAAATAAATGAACTAAAGTAGGTAAGATATCCCCCTTAAAAACTGAAGGTATGCTGGCCCATTTAAATTACCTTCGAAAAAGTAGAGTTCGATGATTCTATTTCTTACAATGCCAGCCCATACGTTTACGTTATGCTCGGGTTAGGTCTGAGTTGACATCTGCCACGGAGTATGCTTTTACTGTTTTAATTGAGTTTTTGTGTATCTATTTTTGACCAATATATAGTCTATTTGATTTCTGGCTATGCGGTCTTTGTTGTCTGCAGGAGATCTCCAAGTGTATAATCTTCTGTGGGGTACTTGGAACATTGTGTTCATTATTGCAAAATTTTCATTTTGACAACCACAAGTCTATTCTCTCTTTCGTTTCTATCACCTAGTCAAAATTTCCCAACATATTGTCAACTTCTCCTCTTCCGACTTTAGCATTAAAGTAATCCATTACCACTGTAACCATTACCACTGCCTTTTCTTTTAATAGATCTTAAAATTTTGTCCATGTAAAAATGTTCTATCAACTCTTCATCCTTATCCGTTGTTGGTGCGTATACTTGAATTAAGTTAACTTGTTGTATGTTTGTCTTCAGCTAAACCATTATCACTCTCTCTGAGTAAGGAGTGAAGATTATAACTGATTTATTAATTTCTGTGTCTAACAAGATTGTGACTCTACAGCGATGAGCCGGATTGTTGTATCCAGCATAATACATCATGCTGTTTTCAGTTATAAGTTTGCCGATGTCTGGCCATTGTACGTCACTTATGCACATTATATTAATTTCCATTTTGTTCATTTGCTCCGTTCAAGCTCCGTACATTGCAAGCCTTATTGGCGTACATTTGTGTAATCTAAACGAGGATTTTGAGTGCTATCGACCTGGAAGGCCTCGTCTTCTACATGATATTTTTCTTCCCTGTCGGATCTTGGTTTCCGGATTTCACGATCAGTAACGGTTTGACTTTTTTGCGTATTTGCCATGATGAATGACTAGGGATGTTCTTTTAAACCTTTAATGGAGTGGTTTTCCCTTGCCTTCTGCATTCTTCTGCCGTTGACCAATTTATTGGTTCTTCTGCCTTTGGAGTCAGTTTCTCAGTTCCAGGACAAAAGATTGTCTTACTACCTACCGACTCATCCACCCGAAGCCGTTGGTCGGTAAGCAGGGGATTGCTTATACCGGCAGTCACTCGGTTCCGATCTGCGTTAGCCATCAACATTGATGTTACCCACTTCTACCATGTGGAGATGCAGATTCGTATTTTTCCTTCATCGAGATTAAGACCTTTTGGCATATCTCAAGCGCTTTTGCTCTGGATTAACCGAATTTGGATAACTCCAAAAATTAGGACTTATCCGTATGGCTACCTATAAACTTTTTCTTTTTCCTGTAGTGCTTTATCCGCGTATCCCGCGCTAACAATCATAAAGACAAATATAACTATGCTAATATTTTCTTCGAAAAGAAAAGTGGTTGTTTGTGCGTAATGTTTTCTAAGATATCATTTTACATATGTCAAGAATTTGTTCTTAGTCTTGGACATATCTTTCTAAATATTTTACCTTGCATCACTAGATTTAACTGGCTGGCCCTTTAGCCTACGTCTTTATTTCTCAAAAATATTTATCTTCTAGGTTTCATGAATGATAAAGCAAAATTTCCAAGCATGATATTTACTAGGGTCCAAGCGTTTACTTTCTGAATAAAACGCCGAAAATACATGAGATTTTATTATTTCGATTTTAGGTTCCAGGTTTATCATATCAAGAATTATCTTGCCTTAGTTTTTGAAAGCCGATATAATTTTAATTATATTTTTTAGATTTTAACTCGTCGCCATTTTTGCTTATGTATAATACCGTTAAATTTTTTATGTTTGTTCCTGCGCATCTTCAAAGGATTGTCAGTACAAGTTAAATATAGGCTACGATATAACGTATCTCTGTATGACTTCCCACTTTATATCAATTGCTTCCATTATTAAATGGTTAACTTTTATTGAAGCCGTTTGATACAAGTACAAATAACAATAGCCCTCATAACTTTCTAAATAGCGTTTTCAACTTCCGGTAGTTTCATCAGTTTGATACGTCGTTTATTAAAAACCTGTTATAAATCTACGAAGTTTAAAAATATATTTTAGTTTAAAATGATCTTAGTTTTCTTTTTACATTAATATAAAGACAGCTCAGTGTCTCACTTGTCCTAAAGCCATTTCTAAAAATAGAAAAACGACTTCGAGTACATACCTTATTACTCTGATAATCTTGTGATCTCAACAAGTGTACTGAGAAGGTTCATCACAATTTGTATCGGTTTTTAATAACTTGAACAATTTTTGTAGTTCAATTAAAAATAAAAGCGCCTTCTTTTTAAAAGTGTAAAACAAAAAATATACTTTTATTAAAAATTAAAAATAATTCCTAATAAAATAAACAATAATTTTTTATGCCCTACAAAAATGATTGAAATATTTGACCTTACCTGACGGCTGAACAGTATCTCAACATGTCATAAAAACTTCTGCGGACAAATTTAAGAGTTTCTGATATCACAGAACACTCTAGTCTCAGGATGATCGTAGATAATGCTTTTTGAATGCTCCAAAAAAGAAGTCCGTGGGTGTAAGATCTAAAGATCGCGCAGTCCACTTAATATTGCCTGTTCCTCGTAACAGAAAATTCATCAGTAAATAAAAGGTTTTTAATTAAATTCTTCGAAAGTAGTCGTCTAGATAAAGCTGCTCCGTTTTCGAATATTTAAAATTCATGTAATCATGCTTTTTCCATAATTTCGTTACATTAATATTGCTAACATCTAACTCTCTAGCAATGCTTTTACTTGAACGTGTTTAATCTACCTCGATAGTTGCACAAAATTATGTACCCAGGTACTCTCTTTCCTTAACCCTACAGCAGGCGCGCCGACTACCGTTTCATAACCGGGCGCGCTGTGTATTTTGTACACAAAACACATTTTAGTTGATTTTACCAAATTTTTTAACAAAATGACAACCACGATTTACAAAAATAGTTTATTGTTACATAAAATAATAAACATAAAACATGTACCTACGGGTTACTTCACTCGATTTCTTCTGATTGCTGCCGTTTATTGTTCTTACATTTTACGCAGGTAATTGTGGTTTCTGAATGCATTTTATATACAAATATTCTACATAGCCCACATCTAACTGTTGTGCTGAAATTTTTTGAGCCTGGACATATTGCACAACGTCCACGTTTTCTAGAGCTTTGCACTTCTGTTCTAGTAGCTTCTTCATATGATTTATATTTTATTAGAAAACCTTGAATATCCTGAGAAAGATATCGCATTGTCGCTCTTTCTGAAAGATGTACTTTCATTAAACTCAAGCTTAAATTCTTTAGAAAAATTTGGCGACATATTTTGGGATTTGTTTTATTGGCACAAAACAACACCTGCGCGTTGATACCCGCCATATCAATTAGAGAAAAAAATATAATTAGTGGTTATTCTTTTTACAGAATATGATGCACACATTTGGTCAATAGTATCCACACCGCCTTTTGTGGCATTATAATGTAGAATAATTTCTGGTTTTTTAGTTTCGACGTCTACGGTGGCATTGTTATACATCGTGGATAAAAGTATGACCAACTTACTTTTTTTTGGAAAAAATGAAACCAAAGTGACATTTTTCTGGAATCCAAAGAGCGACGTTCCCACTTCTTTTTGTTTTTGGGGGGTAAAAATTCAATAGGTATTTTACTTTTGATTTTTCTCAAAGTGCCAATTGTAGTTATTTTATTTTCCAAAAGGGAAATAGCTAAAGGATAACTGGTATACCAACTATCGGTTGTCAAATTGCGATTTGAACCTTTTATATAATCAATAAGCCTATCTACAATATCACTGTGAGAGTTTGATACAGCATAAGGCCCCTAAGGTTGCCGTCCACAATAAACCTCTAAATTTCCAACAAAGTAAGTTTGTGAATCGCCCTAAATGAACAGCTTGATACCCTATTTTGCTGGTTTATTTGGTAAATACTGGATGAAACTACAACGTCCTCTGAATCCCTCTAGTTCTTCGTCTATTGTAACAAATTCACCAAGATTATAGGAATTTTTACAGTTACTAACAAATGCTTCCAATATTTTTCTAATTGGTGCAAGTTTGTCATATATTTTCCGTTCATGTCTTGTGGTTTTGTCATCAAAGCGCATTGAACGTAACAAAAATAAAAATCTTTTGTAACTCATTACAGCTCTAAGAATTTCTATACGTGTTCCATCAGATGTCCAAAGTTCAAGTGCGTTAGTATGGTTAGCCTTTTTAGTGCCTAGAAGGTAAAGCACTCCCAGTAACGCCATTATTTCACTTTTTGAAGTATGTTTCATATTTCGTTTTATATCGAACAGATTCTTTTTTACTATCAATGTACAAATTAGTAAATTGTACGATGTTCTCTAATATATCAGAATCTATAATTTTTTCAAAAGCTGAAAGTTCTGAGGTCACTTTTGAAGCCACTGCCTTTGGTCCTCGAAGTATTTTGATAATATTTTTTTTTTTTTAATTTTTTATTGCGACGACAGCGGAGTCTTACGCCATGCAGTTTTTTTATCTTTACCTTGAAAATATTCGAAAGCAGTCGTACTTACTGCAGTATTATCCTCGAAGTTACTGGCTCTGTCGTGGTCATTCTGTTCTTGTTCATATAAAGAATTGTGGTCATCATGGTGTATTATTTCTTCAACTGTCTCAGATTCATCGGAATATTCTATTTCACTAGTTTCTGTTTCTGGGTCTTCATTAAAAATTTTATATAACTCAGCCTCAGTTAAAAACTTCTTTCTAGCCCTGCAAAAATAAAAAAAAGTAACACACAAATAATATAACAATGCAACTAAATTCTTACATGATATTCTCTCAGCGTAGCCGTTATATTCCTTCTCAATTATGTTACAATATCCTGTTCAACCTAAAATAAAGTAAAACTAAAGTTAATTTGACTTTAATTTCGAATCACAACTTTTTATAAAGTAAAATAATTAATGGATAAAATACTTACACTAGAAGGCGCGCCGTGTATTATGTACACAAAACCGTCACACTCTCGTATTTCTAAGAATTCTCACAAAACTCAGCTGCACCAAAAAATATTACTCAACTATTCGAACGACAGATCTCTACTGGACGAATAGACGCAACGATATCGCCAGATTGACGACACTTCTATTTTCAGACGACTTTTTCTATTGGAAGTGTACAAAATAGACGGGCGCGCCCGCTCGAGGGTTAACTTTTTCGGGTGGCACTTCTTGAGCATGACATTTTCTGCAATTTATGAGGCAATAACAACTACCTAAATTTTTAACAATAATATGAACTGACTCTACGCAAGGAATTGGTCTTTCCCCAAAAAACACAGCAAATAAATCTACACACTGTTGTCCAGAATTACGACCATACACCATTTTATTATTTGAACCTTTTTTGCGGGCGTACAGACATGCTGTTTACAAAAATAAATTAAAAATTTATCCTGTTATTGCTTTAAACAACCACTGTATAATGAAATGACAAATTATTGGCGACGGGGCAACGGAGGTTCGTGGAAAGTTGTCGGGGCGCGGTGTTGCCATTTATAGTGTGTATATTTAATTTTAAATTTAACGTACTATATATATATATATATATATATATATATATATATATATATATATATATATATATATATATATACATGTTTTCGCATACAGTTCTACACAGACACATGTATACCTCAAGGGAGACAAACGATACTGTAATGTGAATCACTAAATTCAGACATTATTGGATATTAACTTCGTATGTTTGTTATATAAATAAAAATAAGTATATAAATGTTGTGCTGTGTAGATTTGTAATCAAAGTTTTAGTAACCTGAAAATGTGATATTGTGTAGGTCAACTAATTCCTAATAAAGCTTTCTTTCAAAACAGTGTGAAGTGTAATTAAATTTTAAATTAGTTAAACTGTGTGGTGGGGGTATTAACTGTGAAACCTATATTTTCGTTGTCCCAATCATCTTTTACTTTGATTCTTAGGACAAAAAAAAAAATTGATATTTTAAATGAATATTATTAATATTTTAAATGCTTTATTATTAATATTTTAAAAACATTAATAATTCAGTAAAAATTCTGTATTATACAATTGTTAAACTTACAAATTACATATTACTCTTCATACACAGGTTTCTAATCTCCAAATTTGTATCAAGTGGTTATATTTTTCCATTATTATCCAGTGAATAAATTTTTTTTTTATTTATTTATCTTTTTTATTATTTTTCTATAATTTCCTGTTTTATTTATTTTTTTTGCATTGTTTAATATTTTTTTCTATTTTACTTATTTATTTTATTATTAATTTTGAACCTTTTCCAATTTATTGTACAAGTTTGGGATACACTTTTCTTTGTTAACTATTGCTTTCAATTCTTACTCTTAAACTACTTATGTGACAAAATACCTACTAAGAAACTTCTAAATTGGTAGAAACTATTAACTCATATGTCTTTATTTCATTTTTGTTAAAATTTAATAATATGTTCTAATGTAAAATACTCTCCACATTCGCAGATTGGAGAATTAACAATTTGTAATTAATATAAATAAATGTGAAATTGCTAGTGAATAATTAAATCCAATTCTACAGATAATTCTGATTGCATCTATTTTACAATAAAATTAGAGAATCATGGTTTAATACCAATTTTTAGTCCAGTCGTCAGAGATTTAACCTCTGAAAATCGTACGAACAAGCTAAATTTTGCCAAGAATATCAATTTCGAGACCCCTTAAAAGATGTAAAAATTTACCACTTTTACCCCGGGTTTCCCCCTAAAACTTCTCACGTAGAGGGGTAAAAACTCAAAAAAAAACTGATTTACCAAGAACCTGTACACTGTAGAAAATAATATTTCACATAAATAATGTAGCTGAGATAATTTTGAACAAAAATGTTAATTAGCACTTTTTGTGTAGAATGATCTTTTCTCTCAGGAACAACGTTTGAAGTGGCCTGTGATTTTGAATGTCAGTTGCGCAAGCGAAGTCAATGTTAAATAAAATATGTATCAAGTTGACGGTAAAAATGTGATATAATTTAATGTAATAAAAAACAAAATTTGTTTAATTTATTAATGCTTGCATTTTGAAAATGATTTCCAAAGTGGACATTTAAATGTCAATAAACTTATTATAAACTTTAATTGTGACTTATTCCCATTAAAATAGTAATAGCTGTAGTAATAATAAGTTATAATACAATTTGGGAAGTGTTAAAAACAAGTTTTTTGTGTTTTATTTCCAATATATTTTTAAAGACATAATTACTATTACAACTAGTAGATATAATAAGTTTTGTAAGACATTTTTACAATCTTATTATTAACAATAACAATATAACAATTGTTGTTTATTATATAAATTAATTTTAATATAATATTTTAACTCTTCTTATTCACCGAGTTTTAGCTAAATAACTTTGAAAAGTTAAAAAACTCACTCGGAAGTTGTTTAGTCTGAAAAGAGTTTTGCATAGGTTGCCAAAAATACGATATGATAATTTTTAAAATCGGTTTCTATATCTGAATTAAAAATCACATTTTACAATGATTTAGGATAAATAGAAAGCGTATCTCAAGCACCTTGTTTGTTTGGTATATCGGTAACGGTTCGTTTTTATACATATTTTCTTTGTGTTGAGAAGATATAATTTAAATAAAACCAGTTATTCCGTGTTTTCCTATTTATTAGTTAAATTTCCTTAGTGTATGGAAATTTTGCAATATTCAACATAAAAATTTGACACTGGTGTACTTTTAAACACTCCGGGGAAAACATGTGGTATTTATTTAATAAATTATCTACCCTTTTTAAGCGACTGGGGATTGTTTGAGAGTATAGAAAGCATCCGTAAGCTAGAACTGAACTAATAAATGACCTATATAATAACAGGGACATTTCTGGATTAGGTTTCCTAGCTGTAAGAACTTAGTCTAACTCTTAGTTTATTTAATTCTTTCTTCGTTTTTTAATATACTTTCTGTGCGTTCTTTCGAGATTATTTGTTTAATAACTGTTACTCCCAGCTATGATACCTAAAAATCAATGGAAAACCTATGGTTTTATAATAAAATTCAATTAAAAACTGACCATTTTCGGTTGAAAGTTTTTTTTTATTCAACTATTTAAACCTCTTTGACGAACCGGCACTATTCGCTAAATCAAAAACAAAAACAGGTTTAGAGAATTGTAACGAGATTCAAGAGCATAATGGTCAATGTAAATGTATATATTGTCAAGATGTTTGTGTATCTTAATATTTTTTTAGGTCAAAAGAATATGTTTTATCAGTATAGGAGTTAAAAGGCTACACTGAGGTAATCCCAGACTTATTTTCCTTGCATCTAAAATTTTCTCGTTTATTTTAAGGTTCATTATTCGACTATGGTTTAAATTTATTATTATTCTAGAAAATTCACAACTAAATACAATTTGTATTAATTGTAGAAGTACAATCTCTGGATTTACTTTATCTTATCCTACTTAATATTCAGAAATAACGCTATGGTAAAATGATTTATTGAGAATAAATTATTAATCACTTACGAAATGAGTAATATTATCTATTGTGAAGAGAGCTTTTATAATAGAAATATGCTTTATTGTCACTGAAAATTGTACAATTTTATGGATAAAGCTTACAAAAGTCAGAAAAATAACACTAATAATTTAAAATTTACTGAAATTACATAAATCGTCAATAGCACAAAATAAAAGATACTAAAATAATTAAAGAAATATTTTGAATTTTGAAGAAATTAGTAAGAATGGAGACAGAAAAATTGCCGAAAAGAGCCCTAAATAGTAAAATGCAGGGCGCAAGATCAAAAGGAAGGCCACGAAAAAGATTAGAGGGTGAAGTGACAGCGGACGCGCAAAATTTGCTAGACGTGAGAACCTGGAGAAGATCGGCGCGGGACCGACAAGGTTGGAGGCATAGTTTGGAGGAGGCCAAGGCCCGATTTGGGCTGTAGTGCCATTGGAGAGAGAGGGGGAGAGAAAATAATTAACCCAACACAAAATTTAAATAAATTGCAAATTGAATTATTACAAAACGTTAAGAACTACTAAGTTTAAGTTACTGAGTTGCATAGTTGCAAAATGAAACATCAAATGCAAATTAACTGGACACCAGGCAGCTAATTGTTTAAATATTTCACTTTCTAATCATCCTCACAATGTTAGTGCAATGCAAACAGAAATGAGACAAAATTCATCAATAAATCATACTCAACCAGATAATCTACAACCTACTTCCACAATCTCAAATATCACTCTATCCACAATTACTATGTATTCTCAAATCACATTAAAAACCGTAGCAATTCCAAATTTATCAATAAAACAAACCCAACAATGCTTACCACAAAATATATCTATACATTTGACCACTTCTTCAGTTCACTACAATCGCAACACCTACATCGTCTAAGTCATCCTCTAATACCCAAAATTATAAATTAACTTCACCCAAAACAAGTCAACACTTACCTCCAAATAAAAATACACATATGAATTCTCACGAACCCCAGATAACTTCGAACAAAGCAACCGGCAAAAAAAAACCCTAGAAGACGCAATCACGTCACCCGCCGAAGAAAATTTTGCAAAACCTAAGCTTCAATTAAAGAAAAAAACCAAAACTGATGACAAAAACTTAAGAGATGAGATACCAAATCTCCCAACATTACTAGAACCAGTTAGAGAATATGTAGAAAGAGAAAAGCAATTGTTAAACTTTGATCAAGTAGTGGATCTATTCGAAAATATACAAGGATCAAAAGACTCAAATTGTACTCAGAAGACCATCATGCACTTATAAAGTTTTTAAAGGAATTACATCCATACTAAATCGACAAAAGAACGAACACCAAAAGCACCAAATTAATACGAAAACTTGGCAAACACTTGGTTTACTCTCTGCAGTGAAAACTTCATTGTCGGAAGCAGATTCCGACTCATCGGTAAATAATTCCCCTAAACAATAATAAGATCACTGTTGACTTCATGTTTATTCCCTCACATTCAGGTATACAAGAAAATGAACTAGCCCGCTTAGCATACTTTAGCCAGGACTCCATTCTTATTAATGAGGTTTCTTCTGGTGACTTCAAGTCAGAAATAAAATATAAAGTGTTAAGTGTGTGGCGGAATAAGTAGAGTGTATCGCAAGGTAAACTTAAGGAAATCGAACAATTGTGAAACCATGGCTCCAACCCACAGCAATAAGACACAACCAAGTGAGAATAGCGCGTTTGCGGCTGGGACACAGTCATTTGACACATAAACGCCTCTTTGCGCGGACTGTGCCGCCACTGTGTGAGAATTGTCAAGTAACACTCTCCGTGGAGCATATACTAACTTGGTGCTAAACATATGAAGCAGCAAGAGGAAAACACACTATCCCAAATAATATAAAGGAAGCCTTAGGAAAAAACATAAATATTAAAAAACACAATAAGTTATCTTAAAGACTCAGGACTGTATCAATTATTGTAATTTTTTCTAACTTTACTTGTATCATATTTTTTTGATCGCTAATAACCCTTGTGTTGCAGTGTAAATAAATAAAAAAAAACAAAAAAAAAACAAAACAAGTCAGTTTTTTAAAATTAAAAAAAAATTAAAGAATGTTAAATGTTAAAAACTTTAGAGTAATTAACAAAGCAAAAAAATTATCCAAGCTGGACGACAAACAATGTTCCAAAACACTAGCACTGATAGTAAATAAAAAACCATTATTATGGTTTATATTTAAATTTAGGTAACAATATTTAATTGGATTGTTACAAGCAACAAGTGACAAAGTAAAGTTACCGGACAATTGCCGTGCGTACATTTCAAAAGTTGTAGATTATAGTTAAATAATATTGGTTGTAGATAAAGAGATTACAAAATTCACCAGGTGTGTGTTTGAAACTTTGTTAACTACGTATGACAGGAATCGTACGAATACGAGTATACCCGAAAACAACAAGAGTGACATTTCATACTGCTCGACTTCACAGCGGTAATTTTAAAATGATGGCATATCAGGATGTTACCAAAGTTAGTGTAAGTTGACATGAATAGGGTTTAAAAAACATCTCTATCATTCTTGTGGATCTCAACTTTTTACTTACCTGTGATGTTTGTATTAACCTGTGAGGACACAACTCTAGTACTTGCATAGAGCAGCAACAATTCAGATAAATAAATCATAATAGATTCAGCTGAATAAATCATAATACATAGTATGTAATAATACAATATTCTATATCTTTTGTTTTGTTACAAGATAATTGTTTTTTTTTTAACATTTAATCTTATTTGATATTTCACCTATTTTTAGACGTAGAGATGTTTGTCAACTCTTGAGTTTGGGGTTGGATCAATGAAAGTTCATTTATAAATTCTTGTCTATAGTTTTTCGCTGTTTTTTTTTATTCGTGTGGAAAATAATTTTGTGAGTAGATGACATAAGCTGATAAGTCATGTTTTATCAACTTTTCAGGAAAGCAATTTTAAATTTTAGCAGGGTTCTAAAAATCAGTTATTAAGTTATTCATAGCAAATATAATGTATTTAACTATGCAGCTGTTCTTTGACTAACTGAATACAAAATATTAAGCAATAACAATGTTATTTAAATGTACCAATCATTTTTTTACGTGATGTAAAATATATCATGTTTTGTCATCTGCCACAGGACTCAAATCACCACAGAACTATATAGGGAAATCATTCCTCATAACTTTTTTTTGTTAATGCTATATAGCAGCTTTTATTAAGATAACAATTAAATCAGTATTTATAGGTTGTTTTTCAAAATTATCCTTGCCAGTTGACAGAGTCACATTATTTTTAAAACATTACACTCAAAGAATCATCGATTGGAACAAAATGCAAATGATAAATGCTGAGATGTGTATATTTGCAGACGACATAGTATTAATTGCGGAAACTGCAGAAAAGCTGAAATACAACTTAGAGAAATGGAACCTAGAAGCAAGCAAATACAACTTAAACGAGAACAAAGAGAAGACTCAAATAATGAAAATATCAAGGAAACAAGGGACGGAAGATCAAATAGAAGTAATGATAGATCAACAAAAAATAATACAGACAAATTCATACAAATACGTAGGAACAGTAATCAACAACAAAGAAGACATCGAGGATGATCTTAACAACAGAATGGAAAACACAGGAAAACTATTCCAAGCACTGAATAGAGGATTCCTTAATAACAAAGAAATATCAACAAAGACCAAGATGACAATATACAAAACAATATATAGACCTACAGTAACATATGGAGCAGAAAATTGGATATTAAACAAAAGACATCAGAGCAGAATTCAGGCAGCAGAGACGAAATACCTCAGAAGAACGATAGGAGTAAAAAGAACTGATAGAATCAGAAATTAAGAAATAAGAGAAAGACTCAAAATCAAACCGATACTCGAGTCAATCAAAGAGAAAAAATTTGCATGGTTCGGACATCTAACCCGGATGGACAATAATAGACAAGTAAAAAGAGTGTGGGACGCCAAACCAATAGGGAAGAACAGAAGAGGAAGACCCATTAAAGAATGGAACAGTGACATCTCGCAGATACTGCAGAGTAAGGGTAAGACTTGGCAGGAAGCAACACAGATGGCATCCAATAGGAAGGAATGGAGAAAGTTCGTTATGAGCTAGGACACCTCAGAAGACTGTCAAATATTGTAATTTAATGAATTGTATTGTAAACGGCCCAACACCGAAAGGTACAAATGGGTTTTACTGATTAAGTAAAGTAAAGTAAAGTACACTCAAAAAAAAAATAAAAATTGTTGAGTAAAACAAGAAAGTAGAAACTAAACTTTATATTCTTCATACAACTCATCCAATTAATCAAACTCATGACTGTTTGTATCAGTGGTCAACTTCTCGTAAAATGAATGGAACTGGGGATCAATGAGGCCAAACATTGAGAGAAGATCCTCCTTTTTTACCCGTCAATATACTAAAGCTTTTAAATGGAGAAAATGTGTTGAGGTCATACTTGAAATAAATCCGTCCAAAATCTTGAGTGTATCGTAGCCACCTGATTTTCAACTATTCGACTTTTTATTTTTCACTGTCAGTTTTCCGACGGACCAGCACATTTTTCAACAGACTAGAAAATTTCTTAAAGTCAAGTTGTTGCATTTCAATAACTTTAAATTTCTTTCTTCCAGAAAGTATGCGAACGAACTGACACCAATCACGTGGCACCATGATTCTGTACGTATCACTGATACTGTTTTTGTTAACTGAAGAGTGAAGTCTTTTTTTCGCTCTTTCAATACGAGCATGATCGCTGTCGCATTTAAGACGTGTATGGCCAGGTAGAATTTTTGATCAATTACCAGAATGGTTTTCTTCTAGGTCAGAACATAACAAAATATGGCGGCAATGTTAATGTTTCGGTTTTGTCCTCCACATGACGTGTCTGAGTATGTGGTGACATACTCGATATTATTTGGAAGATCCATATTTTTTTTAAAAACACACAATTTTGAAAACAATAAGAAGAATCCGGGTCATTTGAACAGTTTCTTATAGTGAGGTTGTACATGGATAGAAACCTCTAATAATATGCAATATTTGATGATAAGTAAGGTACAGAAAGAACCTGTTGAAGATCAAACAGATTTTTATCATAATTTTTTATATCATAACCCTCTTATGCCTCTTTGATGTGAGAGTCATGCATATCAGAAACAATTTGGCGATCAGATTTATTGGTTGAATGTCTTTTCTTTAAAATAAACTCATCACATTTCTTGCATGTGTCAATAAATGGTTCTTTAAATTTATATCCTTTGGCATTAAACTATTTTCTAAAAACATCATAGCATGCTGACTTGTTGAGACCATTTTCATTTCTGTGCTCACAGTATTCCTTATACATAATCTTAACATTTAAATTACTTGGTATAAATACGTTTTTAGAAGAGCTATCTCGCATAGCATAGTGGCTCTCATGCCTAGGATATCTGTCTGTGAATGCATTAATATCTTCAATTTCCTCGCTAGTAGTTTTAACCTCTTTTGGGTGCTTACCTCGCATATCTCCTTAGATAATTCTAGATGAAGAAGCTTTCACTTTTTGAATAATGACATCCGCCTTGCCTCTACTTAAACCAAAAAACCAATAAACATAGTTTTACATATTTCTGTTGTAGTTCCATCTAAAGTAACATAGTATGACACAGTTACCAGCTGATCATGAGTAACTCTGGTTTCACATGTATCTTTCTTCACATGCAGCACACTTTTCAACAGGTTTGAAAATTCTAGATGAAAACAATTGGCCTTTCCTATTTTTATAGTCAAATCCTTGATCCAATCCTAAGATTAGAGCACTTAACAGTTACTGCCTTCTTCTGTTGACTTACAAATTAAACTTGCAAATGTAAACAAAATCTGGTAAATGTACTTATCTAATTTTGCCATCTTACCATGACTGGATTAAGTTAAAACCAATGTCAAAATGTTATTATGTACCTACTTAACTGGTTTTGACATCTTTGGGATTGGAGGAAAATCACATATCACGTTTGGACCAGGGCTATATTTATGCTATTTACAAAGATTCAACTTATTATATTTTACCATCTGTTAGATCTCCTGTTTTTGAACATATCCATATGCATAACTCAATTTGGCCAAAAATGTGACTTATCAGCTTGTGTCATCTAGTTACAGAATTAAAAACCGTCGTGTAGACTTATTAAAAAGAAATAATTTTTCGTATCAGGTATGCATATAGTACATATTATGCATATTATATATATTATCAGTATTTATGCATATTTTTGTTGCATATAAACCATCTCTACTTATTGCAATTTTAAGTTACGACTTTTTAATCAAAATTTATCTATTTTATAGTTGAATTTGCCATATATTCTAGTGTGCCAAATAAAAAACATTTATGGCTTTTGGTTTTGATATCGGCCGATACACAAACATTATTCCAGCTAAATAACTTTGCGATCGATCCCGCTTTTTGAGAGCAGCTTTCGTTATTCCTTGACCTCACAAAATTTCCAAGCGGATGAAACTTTATACAACGCTTCAATATAAACAATTGTGATATTGTTCGTAAAAAGTTTAGAACTTTTGTAAAATGTGCAATACTTGCGGAGTGTCATCCGAGAATTTATTAATGGCTTGCAATTCCTTTTCTAGCTTTTCTATAATTTGTATTTTTTGGTACACGTTACGAAAAGAGCAATAATTTTAATTTAAAGTTTAGAATGGTTACGTTGGTTGTATAAAGTGTTTAGTTTTTTTTTATGAAATTTTTCGGCCTTTAGATTGGAAATCATTGTCAGAATGCAATAAAAGAATATATATAATAGATTATTCCATCTTTCTGTGCCATCCCCGACTCCAGGAACTCGGCTATTAAAACCGTGTTATTTGCAAAATCATATATGTATTGTTGATGGTTTAACTCAGTAATATATCAGTCAGTCACTATAGATATCTCAGATTTCTTTAGAATTTAGAGTAAATTATTTCCTCTAAATACATGTTAAATCGAAAACTTACATCATCATTATTTGTGACACCCATTTCAATCTTTATTTTTTTTAAACATTGTTTTCTTTCTTTAGCACATCTTTATTATTATAATATAGCGGGATAATAATTTGGCTACATTTAGCCGGGAGTGATTCAATAGTTGTTTCGTTCACTGAGGGACTCTCTCGTTTTAACAGTGTCTTATTCGGAATATGTACGATCAAGTGGCCAATTCATATTTCTTGAAGCGTTATATTTTGAGAATTGTTGGGTTTAATTCAAACAAACGCGTAGAGGGTAGCTCGGTATATCACGTCGCTTAGGACCAGTATAATTGTGCAATAAGATTAGAAAACCACAGAAAATCAATGTTTCCCTATTATTTGGGATACTGAATTAAGCGGTATTCACGATGAGTATTTATGAGGGCATCTAAGTACTTGTCACAAGTTTGTTCAATATTATATTTCAGAATTGATCTCAAAACTTATCTTTTGCTAAATAGATTTTATTCAGTTCTAACTGAAGTCCATATTTGGGTACCATGCACAGGGAGCTCAGTATTTGATGGATTATATAAGAGTTTTATTATAAAGTGGAGTTTGTAGCGCCAAATTTTAACTTAAATTTTGAACCTGTCTAGGTCCTATCTAATTTTAGTCTCTGACTCGATAACTTGTTAATTGGAAAGAGTCCAGAAAGTAGGTTACTGTAAATTGAAAGTCAAGCCTTTATGCATACTCCTTTTTGAGAACATTTATTAACTATGTTGATATGGCGCTGTGATTGTTCAAATACTGCTGGACTTCTGTATTCAGTGCAACGGATGGTATCATCAAAAGTAATGTTTTACAAAATGGACGTTGAGAAAAAGGAAAGTCACTTTTGTAAACTCTGTAAAGAATGGAAACACAGTTAAAATCTAGGCCTACAATTTTTATTTAAATGGACAATAGTTTAAGTCGAACTGCAATAAATTAGTTTATCGTTTTGGCAGTCTGATTTAAAATGTTTCTTAATCAGGCCTGTGTGCCACTTTTAATGTCGAGGAACGTATTTATTGTGAAATATGTATCTGCATTTAATGGATTGTATGATATTGTTATGAGTCACAATGCTCTAATTACGGCCTTGGCGTAACAGTAATTCCAGAAATCAAATTAACCACTTTGTCAGCAACATTCTTGAACTCTTTATCTGTATTTTTTTTAAATCTCGTGTTAAAGTGCTGATTCAGCATTCGTACCTTCGATGGAACTCTAGAACAGATGTTCGTGTATATAAACTGCTCAAATTATTTGAATAGACAGCAATTGGACAAGTGTTTTTGTAAGTGATACCCATATTATTCTCGGCGTCTTCGTGTATATAAACTGCTCAAATTATTTGAATAGACAGCAATTGGACAAGTGTTTTTGTAAGTGATACCCATATTATTCTCGGCGATACATATTAGTGTATTTATAATAATTATTAATGTTTTCTGTAAAACTTTTGAGGTCGCTGGTTACATGATTAAAATAATAACGAAAAACAAATGCAATGTTTTGTTTGTGAATAAATTAGCGATTAATTTAAATATCACAAAAATACGTGGTTTAACTTATTGCTGTTATATTTACAAAGAAAAAACACTTGCCTTTTAAATATGGTGCATTAATTATATCAAGCAGTAGAAGAGTAGCTGATCCCCTTTATGAGGACCGACGCCGGAGCCCAGGCACAAGAGCACGTCACGTCTTCGATAAACTGAAGATGATTATAGTATCAATGTGTTATGAGATATGCAGTAAACCCCCTTTAAACACCCTTATTATTTGGTCCGTAGATTAGTGGGACAAGTGCACCCTCATAAATCAGCGCTATTGTAATGCGCTTTTTGAAAGACGCTAATTTAACTAAATGGTTCGCAGAAATTTGATATTTTGTAGCGTTTTCTGTGATTTGCTAGGCAGTTACCAAATAAAAAAGACAAGTGAAACTGAACCCATAGAAAAACGTGATAATTTGAGAATTTATATGATAAAAACAAGAAACGAGACCAAGATGGAACAAATTCAAAATATGATTGCCGCAATGGAATAGCGTTGTCTAGAAGAAAAAGAGGCTGATAAGAAACGCCGTCTGAAAGAAAAGAAAGCTGAAGAGAGACGTCATCTCAAAAGAACATAAGAAAGGTCCAGATCTAAAAATAGTCCGTGAGTCGCTGGAAAACAGAGCTAGGCTACAGTGACAGGAGAATACCAAATATGGACAAGCAATGAAGGGCTATTAGTGTAAGTTGGACTCCTGTGTCTGTAAGATGACGTCATTACTCGTACATGGGAGAGTCCAGACGAAACAAGAAGATTGCCCCAAGTTGTTCTTCCAAGGTCATGTGTTAAGGACGTGCTTGTAAAACTCCAGGACAGCCTCTCCGGGGGGCACTTTATGATCAAAACGACTCTGGCTAGAGTCCGTAAGAGGTATTATTGGGTTAATTGTCTGCAAGATGTGCAAGAATGGTTCAAACAATGTGACCTGTGTGCATCCAAGAAGGGACTCAAAAACGAGATTTAGGGGAAAACTTTAACAATACATCACCGGAACTTCATATGAACGAGTTACTGTTGATATTATGAGACTAATTCCAGTAACAATATCAGGAAACAAGCATTTTAAGGTTGCTATGGACTATTTTTCTAAATTGTCAGAAGTAGTTGCACTACTCAAGGAAGAAGCAATCACAGATGGTGAGGTCCTGCTTAAAAATATCGTTTTGAGACATGAATTTTACTTATGCCTCATTGTAATAAAGGGCGCAATGTCGAATCGGAATTTTGGAAAACCATCAAGTCTTTGCTGGGAATTAAGCAAACCAAAACAACATTGCTTCATCCTTAGTTCGACGGCATGATAGAAAAACATAACTGAACTATTAATAGCTGCCCTGTCATTTTTTTTATATGAAAATTAGAGAGACTGGAATAATTGGGTAACTCTGACAGCCTACCGAAGTTTCCAACATAAAGCAACTGGTTATATTTCAGCAATGTTGTTGACTGTTTGAGAGATAAAGCTTTTCATCGATTTTCTGCATGACGAATGATACGATGATACCAGACGATGAGGCGGACCAAGAAACATTCTCCGAGTATGTCAGTGGCTTAAAGGATCGACTGGTTAAGGTCCACGATTTTGCCAGGAATAGGCTACAACTTACCAGTTACCGGATGAAGGTTAGGTTCGACCAGAAATCCAGTACTGTGAGTTTCAAGAAAGTGATACAGTTTGGCTCTACTAACCCATCAGAAGAAAAGGTCCAAGTTAAATTATTTACTTTCTTTCTGACAAACATAGTTTGTATAGAATTAGTCATAAATATACATTGCTAAAAACTAAACACTAAACTAGACTAAACAAGACATGAAATGAATTTAAAAGCTAAATGACATACAGCTAATATCTAAGATCTAAAAAATTCTTCGACTGTATAAAATACTTTTTCACATAAAAATTGCCTAAGATTCCTCTTAAATACATTTATTGAACTAGTGGACTTTACAACTGTAGGTAAATGATTAAACACCTGTAGCCCGTATACTCTGGGCGATTTAAATTTAATGTTACCTTTTGAAAATGGTATATAAAGTTTATTACAATATCTAGTATTGAAATTATGCATAATATCACCACTCGTTTTAAACTGATGTAAGTTATTAAAAATAAAAACACATAATTCAAAAATGTATAGACACGCCAATGTTAAAATTTTATATTTTTTAAAATATTCTCTACAACTAGTTAGTCGGGAGACACACACCAGCGACACAACGCAATATTTTCTTTTGTATGAGGAAAATACCATTTGCATAACCAGACATACCCCAAAAACATATCCAGTATCTTAGCCTGGACTCTACGAGTGCATAATAAATCATAATTAGCTGATTTTCCGTCAGAACATATTTTAAATTTCTAATTAGATAGTTAATGGGACTCAACTTCGAAACAACCGCTCCACAATGCAACTTCCAATCCAAACTTTCGTCAATCGTTAACGCAACGCTGGTAGGGACACTACTTGGTCACTAAGAAGATAAACGACTTTGTATATAGGGTGAAACTAAAGTCACGAAGTCAGCCGAAGATTGTCCACCTGGAGAGACTATGTACTTATGAAGGGCAGAATCTACCGACCTGTTTCACTTAAGTACTTTTTGGGGCAAACAGCCTAACAGAAGGGAGCGATTTTATGAAATACAATGATCTAATTACGTCCTTGACGTAACAGTTTCTTTTTTCTTTTTTTTATCGTATGGCAATTACAACACATTTAGAAGAAATACACAAACAGTAGTAATATAGGTATTTGACAAACTTTAAATAGTTACAAACAAACATCAAATGTATTTATGTAATCAATTGACTCTAAAGTTGCAAACAGGAAGTCTTTAGGGCTACCATTGTAGGATCTTGAGGGACACTCTTCAATAATATGGTCGATGGTTTGGTTCTCCCCACAGTCACATTAAGGAGACGGGTTCTTTCCCCATTTATCTAGCATGTATGCATATCTGCCATGTCTGGTTCGGATCCTATTTGGAGTGGACCATGTTTTGCGTGAAAGATTAAAACCTGGCGGCTTGTGGGTAATGCAGGGCATGTTATTTTGCCATTCGTTCCATTCTTGGGACCATGCATTCATTATGTTGAACTCCTCATGTATTATTCTTGCCGTTTTCATTGGTGGTTTTCTAGAACGGAGACGGATATTTCGTGCATCCTCGGTATCCTTAGTGCGTCTACTCGTCGTAAATGTGGAGGTGGGATGTGACTTAATACTGGAAGCCATTGGGTGGGAGTTGATTTAATTATACCAGCTATTATCCTCATAGTGCTATGCAGCTGATTGTCGACCTTTTTTACGTGTGGACTGTGTAGCCAGACTGGAGCACAATATTCAGCGGTCGAAAAAACAAGAGCTAAGGCAGTAGAGCGGAGAGTGAAAGCCGATGCTCCCCAGGTGGTACCGCAGAGCTTCTGTATAATGTTATGTCTTTTACTCAACTTTTGGGCAGTTTTTGTTAAATGCTCTTTAAATGATAGCGTTCTGTCTAGTGTTACAGCCAGGTACTTCGGTGTTTTGTTGTGGGTAAGTGTGGTATTTTCAAACCATATGTTGAGTTCCTTTCCAGCAAGTTTATTGTTCAGGTGAAAAGAACTAACTTCTGTTTTGGATGCATTTGGCTGAAGTCGCCACTTGCGAAAATATTTGCCTAACATATATAAGTCTGCCGTCAGAACTTCTTCACACGTTTCTAGTATTCTGCATCGAGTAGTGAGGGCCCAGTTATAGGCGTATCCGAACTTTCTTGACTGTGTTTCCGGCATATCTGCTAGGTATAAGCTAAATAGTAGTGGAGAGAGCACTGAACCCTGTAGTAGGCCATTCTTAAGTTTCTTTGGTGGGCTGATATCTGTGCCCATAACTACTTGAAACATTCGCTCGTTGAGCATTCTATCTATTAGGCGTGCTATTGGTTTACAGAGGATTGCACGTAGAATTTTGTATATAAGGCACTCTCTCCATGCTGTGATCTAACAGTGATTTTACAAATTGAATTAAACACTTTATCAGTAAAGTTCTTAAATTTTTTATTTATATTTTTCTGGAGTCTCGTGTTAAATTTCTGATTCTGCATTCGTACCAATATATTGAATTATGTTGCCTTATATTCAAGGACTGGACTCCTTTGAATAGACAGTGATTAAACAAGTGTTTTTTAGTGATATCCATATTGTTGTGGGCAATAAATATTAGTGTATTTATAATAATTATTAATGGGATATTTCTTATTTATTGAGTTTTGTTGAAGTTGAACAAGTTAAATAAAATGTTTCTTTACTTAATTCCTTAACCCACAAAAAAATGGGTGTGGCAGTCCAGTGGGACTGCCGGTAGAAGTTACACTTCTATACACACATTCGTCGTTACAAATTTATTTGGGAGTCAATCTGCACAATCATTACATATGTAATGCTATCTAGGTAAGGAAGCAGAAAGAGAAACAGAATGAATAACAACCTACTAACAATTAATAAGCAACATTTGACCTGCAATAGGAGTATAGTAAATGAAGGATTAAATCAATATTTTGATGAAAATGTATATTTTTATTTTCATATATGTATGAAAGGAGTTGAATGCAAAAATTTTTTTACACATACTCTACAGTAAAATTCATTGTTTATTTTGTTATTAATATAAAAATACAATACAATACACTGCAACATAATTCAATATAATAATACAATACAAATTGAAATGCAATATTCATAAGTATTTAAAAATGACAATAATATACATAAAAAAATACACTACAATACAGTGCAACATAATTCAATATAACAATACAATACAAATTAAAATGCAATATTCATAAATCATAAGTATTTAAAAATGACAATTATATACATAACTTTTCTACTTACGCATTATATTTAATTTACCATGTAATAATATTACTAAAAAGTCCTCCCCGACTGGGAATCGAACCCCGGTCTCCCGCGTGACAGGCGGGGATACTGACTACTATACTACCGAGAAAATGACACAAACGTATTTCAAAATTGACAGTTCTGGGTCATACAGTGATTTATTGAGATTATTATTTTGAAATACAAAAGACTAATATAATTATGAACATTTAATAAATAATACAAAACATATCACATAAATATAAATATTAATAAATATTTTATTATATATATATATAATATTATATGCATATATAAATATATATATATATATATATATATATATATATATATATATATATATATATATATATATATATATATTGAGATGATTGGTGTTTAAAGAAAATAATTTATAAATTATACAGGGTGGTCCTTAAGTAATTGTACAAACAGAAACTGTAGATTCTGCACTTTAAAATATTACGATTTAAGCCAACTTGCTTTAATAAAATGTTGATATTAAGAAAGATACAGGGTGTTAAATTGGAAATTTCAAATTTTATTTTTCGCTATAATTTTTACGTTTGTAAATATTTTTGGACAAAAATTTACAGTTGGATGCTTTTGAGTAGGATAAATTATAATTTTATACTTATTTTAATGTAATTAATAGAGGGCGCCACATATGCCACATGTGTGGCACAAATTTGCGCTTAACTTTTTTGCTCTTTAAGCTAGCTCTATTTTTGTTAAAAAATATTAAAGATACATTATTTTTACACAGAAAAGGTATACTTGTTAGTAACCTGAAAATTCAACCGTTTTTGAGATAAATGCATTTTATAAGTCAGCTGCACAATATTTCTTAGTTTGATATTTTTGCGGTAAAGCACTGAATACCTGTAGATAAGCATAATTCATAGTTTATTCTTATTAAAACAACTCAAAGATGATAATGTAACATCACAAAATGCTTTGTTATGGGTGCTAAATGTCTTATTGGAGAAAAGATATTTTATCTTCATCTTTAGGTGCCGTGTCCGTATTCAGACGTTGGCCGTCACCATGTTTACAATTTCCCTTTGCTATTGCTTCTTAAGTTTCTATAATGGCATTTTATTACTTTTTCTTTATTGTAAAATACTAAAAACCCAAAATATGTGGTTTATGCAAGATGGTACACCACCACATTCTAGAAAGAAGGCAGTTAGAACATACTTAAATACAACTTTTCTGAACGTTGGATTGGTCGTGGTAGTCATATTTCTTGGCAATGTGGTGAGATATTGATATCATTATTTAATTCATAAAAAATCCGAAAAGAATACTTATTGTTCATTGCGTAAATTGTTTACCCATTTTTATTAGGACAAATAGAAACTAGAGCAGAGGTATTGAATAACACATATGTGTCCTGTTTCATAATACTTTTGCTGCAAATCTAACCTGAAAGACTCAGCATTTTTACAAAAACATCATCGTTGTCCTAATAACCGATATTGTTATAAATATAGTAAACACACGGGCAATTTAGTTTAGCATAATATTAGTTTGTTAGTAAATCATAATAGTCCATTTGTTCGAGATGTAATTATAGTTACTCGTAAGCTGTAACGTAATCATACAAATAAGTAATGTCATCGATAGGTTATTGCGTGTGTATATAAGTTTAATACATTATTTAACTTCTGCGACAAATAAGATGTAGTTCCATAATATACCATAAGATTTGGATATGTATCTAAAATAATATATTCATCCGTTATACATTATAGCCACCACGTAGCCCCGAATTTAATCCGCTTGATTTTGGTGTATGGGGCGCATTAAAACAACGTGTCTATAAGAATCCCATAAACATTCACAACCAACTATGGGACGAAATATATACTGCAGCAGTTTCTTTAGAGCCAATGATGCTATTTAATATCAGACGATCTTTTATGGAATATATTAACAAATGAATTAAAGAAAATGGTGGACATATCGAACACTTACTTTGACAAACAGTTATGTTATTTAGTTTAACTATTTCTTATTTTGGTTTGTAAACAAAATGTTTTGATTATGACTTTAATTTAAGATAAAACGTAAAATGTTTGATGTAAAATCGTAGTATTCTGTTATTTTGTCAAATCCTATTATTAATTATCCTGCTGATTTATTTATTTTATTTAATATCTCGTTAACCATTAACTTTAGTTAAAGGTATTTTATACCAAAATTCAGAAGTATTAATGTTTTTGTCTATTTTTTCTTCGTTGCCTGGAGGAATTTACCTTAGATTAGAATTATGCAGCTGATTTTTAAAATGCGATTATCTCGAAAACTATTTAGTTTTGAAGTTATTAACAAGTATACCTTTTTCTTGTTAAAATAATGTATCTTTAATGTTCTTTATCCCAAATACAGGTAACTTAAAGAGCAAAAAAGTTAAGTGCAAATTTATACCACATATGTGGCATAAGTGGCGCCCTCTATCAGTTACATCAAAGTGTGCATCAAATTATAATTTCTCATATTTAAAAGTACCCAGCTGTAAATTTTTATACATAAATGTTTACAAACATGAAAGTTATAGTAAAAAATAAAATTTTAAGTTTACACTTTAACATCCTGTATCTTTCTTAATATCAACATTTTATTAAAGCAATTTGGCTTAAATCGTAATATTTTAAAGTGTAGAATCTACGGTTTCTTTTTGTACAATTACTTAAGGACCACCCTGTATACTAGAGAATTTTATAAAAATATATTTATGTGAGGGCATTTTTAAAAAATTAGCATATAATAACTGTAAAAAGTTGTATTTTAGTAATTATAATGTGGTAGATATATTTAAGTGAGCCATGTGACTAGGCAACCAACTATACATTTGAGTGACAGACAGATATACATACTCTGAAAGTGACATTGTAAATAATAATTGCGAATATAAAGTGGGGTTATAATAATATGTTGTTTAAAATGTGTAGTTTATTAAATTAGAATGTTTTTTTTTTTTATTTAATTTAACGTGCTTGTGACAGCTTCGGCCATTAGCACGAGGCACCGTGGATACAATTATAAAGGTACAATTACATATTATATACTATAGTTATATACTATTTAATAAGTTTTCTAGCTTCAGGAACTGGATAGCTGTGATGACTTGGCTCTGGTTCGATAATATATCTTTGATGTCGCCTTCCATGCCCAGTTCTTGGCGTCGTTTATTGTAGTGAGGGCAGTCCACAAGGATGTATAGAACGCTTAGTGGAGATTGGCAATAGTGACAGATTGGCTTAGGTGCAGAATTCATTAGGTGACCATGTGTACATCTGGTGTGACCAATACGCAATCTTCTAGCAACAACCATCTCATTTATAGTTATACCAGGGATAACGAACCGCTCAATCGTCTGATCTATTTGGTGTAAAAATGTAGTGGATTGGTTCCAATGATTCTGCCAGTAATTTTGTACGAGTTTCTTTATACTAGTTTTTAGGTCACTGGCAATTTGTATATTACGTGGTGTACAATTGGATACAGCAGCTTCTTTGGCAAAGCGATCGGCGTTGTCGTTACCCATAATCCCGATGTGGGAGGGAATCCAAATGATAGTGATATGGATGTCGTGGATGATAAGATTTTGGTAAATATCATGAATTTTATTCTACAAGAGGGTGATTAGTAAATAGATTATTGATGGACTGGATAGAGGCAAGGGAGTCTGTACAGATGGCAATATGTTGATTGGGTGCTGTACAGAGTTTGAAGGCTTGGTAAATAGCATACAGTTCACCAGTGTGAACGCTGCATGTGGCAGGTATTTGACATGAACTAACGACTGTTTCCGTAGTGGTAACCGCACAACCAACCCCCGTTTCGCTCTTTGATGCGTCAGTGTAGAGTACCCGATCGAATTTCTTAAAATTAAGAATTTCTAGTAAGGATTTCCTAATCAAATCCTGGTTGGTTTCTGCCTTACTAAACTTTGTAAGTGACACATTAAATTTCGGTAAAGTTTTGGTCCAAGGAGAGTTCTGCGGGATCGGGAGAGGGTTAGTTAGGGATAAATTTATATGTGGTATTAAAGTTGGAACTAAGAGGGCGATAGTGTGTATGCGTGGAGCAGGAGGGTGAGTACTAGTATAGTTGGGTAATGTCAGCAGTGTGTGTACTGGATTAGAAAGGTTAGCTGAAGTAGAGGCAGCGTAAGAAAGGAGGAGATATTGGCGCCTAAGCCAAAGAGGAGTTTCGTTGGCTTCGCGGTAGAAGCTCTCAGCTGGACTGCTACGAAAAGCTCCTAAACAGAGGCGGATAGCAGTATTATGCACAGAATTAAGGGTTTGTAAAGATGTTTTGGATGCTGACATATATATAAAGCTGCCGTAATCGAGTTTAGAGCGAATGAGAGACCTATATACTTTTAATAGTGTACATTCGTTAGCGCCCCATTGGTAGTGGGAAAGTGTTTTGATAATATTTAAACGTTTTAGGCACTCTGCTCTAGTTTCCTGAATATGTAGTTTCCAAGAAAGTCGGGAGTCGAATATTAGTCCTAGAATTTTGCGGTGATCAACGACTGGGAGAGGGTGGTTATTCACTAAGATTTTAGGGGCAGTGGAGAGTGTTTTTCTGGTAAATTTAATGAGTTGTGATTTTGTAGATGAGAGGGACAGGCCGATGGCAGTCAATCTATTTTGTAATAAGTCCACAGATGTTTGGAGAAGTTTGCAAGTAGTAGTGGTCGCAACAGCATGGCAATAAATTACAAGGTCATCAGCATATGAAGTAAATTTGACTGGGGAGGGAAGACTGTGGCATATATGGTTAATTGATAAAATAAACAATGTGGGGCTTAATACAGAGCCCTGAGGGACTCCGTCTTGTTGGATGTGTGGTGATGATATACAACCATTTACAGAGACTCTGAAAGATCTAGAGCTAAGAAAATGCTTGATGAATTTAAAAATATTACCATTAAGGCCATATAATAATAGTTTATCGAGAATAACCTGTCTAGGTATTTTATCAAAGGCAGCTTCAATATCAAAAATGCAGGCAATCACTTCTTTACTGTTATTAATAGCTCCGGCGATGTGGGTATGAAGGAGGACGAGGTTATCGCTTGTGGAACGATGTCGGCGAAAACCGGATTGTTCTTTAGGTAAAATTTGGTGTTTGTCAATAAACCATAAAAGACGTCTGTTTATCATCTTTTTCATTAATTTGCACATGGTGCAAGTGAGAGAAATCGGTCTATAGGACTGAGGAAAGATTGGTGTTTGGCCATGTTTTAGGACAGGTATAATTACGGATGTGTTCCATTGAGTAGGAAATATTTGAGAAGACCAGATAGAGTTATATATGTCTAACAGGAAAGTGAGGCAGCGGTTGGGTAGGTTTTTAAGAAAAATATAAGGGATATCATCAGGGCCGGCAGAAGTATTTTTGCATGAGAATAAAGCAGATGTAAGTTCAGAAAGTGAGAAAGGAGAATTAATATTGTCGATATCTTGTAAGTGCTGTGAAGTGAGGTTGTAGGAGAGCGGTTCTTGTGTAGAGGATGAAATTAGGGGTTTGAGTTTGTTGTGAAATTGTTCCTCAAATGTATTAGCCAGGGTATTGCAAATAATTTGGCTGTTGCTAGAAGAAGTGCTGTTAGAGATTAAATGGGTAATTTTGGTGTTAGTTTTTTATCCCTGAACTTGTCGGATTTTTTTCCACATTTGGGAGGGATTTGTGTTATCATTCAAAGACGATACATAGTTATGCCAGGATGTTTTCTTGCTCTGTTTGACAACGTATTTGGCTTTGGCTTTCAGCTTTTTATACTTAATTAGATTTTCAGGACTTTTATGTTTGCGGTATTGATTGAGCGCAGTCTTTGATTGTCGAATTGCGAGTTTACATTGAGAGTTCCACCAAGGAACAACTTTATGTCGGGAGCTAATTGTAGTTTTGTCAATATGAGTTAATGCTGCTTTAATTATGGCATCTGAGAATAGTTTTATGGAATCAACGATATTATTAGAGTTAGGTAATTTACATATTAGGGATTCCGATTTTTTGGAGAACTCTGGCCAATTAGCCTTGTTGAAGCGCCAATAACTTCTCACTGAAACTTGGTCATAGGTGTTGTCACGTATAATTATAGGGAAATGGTTGCTGTCGTGAAGGTCGTCCGCTGTTTGCCAGGATAATTTGGGGGCCGATTTGGGATCACATATGCTTAGATCGATAGCAGAAAAAGCACTTGAAGCAATGTTAAAGTGGGTGTGTGATCCCGTATTAAGGATACATGAACTAGTGCAATCAAGAATATTTTCAACAACTTTACCACGTCCGAATGTACGCGAGGAGCCCCACATAGTGTTGTGGGCGTTGAAGTCTCCTACAATTATATAGGGTTGGGGGAGTTGGTATACTAAATCAAGAAGTTCTTCTTCCTTTAGAATGTAGTCAGGAGGGATGTATATAGAGCACATTGTAAGTTTGTTAGGGCAGTAAGTAGTGATGGCGACGGCTTCGAGATTGGTAGTCAGAGGAAGAAGAGTGGAGTAATGGTCTTTAGAAGCAAATATAGATGCACCTCCACTAGCTCTGGAGCAGACAGATCTGATGTAATGATACCCTTCAAAATCTTTGAGTGTATGGAGATTAGTTGACGTGAAGTTAGTTTCCTGTAAGCAAATGAAGGTGGGGTGGTGGAGAGATATCAGTAGCTGCAGACGTTCTAAGCGCGGATAATATCCGTCGCAATTCCATTGAATTATAGTGAATATAAAAGTTATAAATTAAGGCAGGTCGGTTTTGTCTAAGGATGGGTCACTGTCATTAGAGCTAACAGATGCAAGACTAACAGTGTCAATAACATCATTTAGATTCATCGTAGCCTTAATTTTTTTTTGTAGGCGAGTTATACGATTTTTAAGTGATCTATCAGAGATATTATGGTATATTTGTTTAAGGTCATCAAGAAGGGCGTTAATGTTCGTAGTAAATTGGTATGCTTCAGCTAAGGGGTCATGGCAGTCGAAAGAATTTTCCAAGAAAGCAATTAGTTGTAGCGAGTTAATTGAAAAGGATGATGGGTTTGCTGCTATAAGATTTTCTATGATTAAGCGGGCAGACGGGCTGATAGTGGCTGATAGTGGCTGATGGTTTTGTATCTTTGGTTTTCGATTTTTTTTTTGGGGGCTGATTTGGGGGCCCGGAAGGAGGTGTCATCGAGGGAATGTGGATCTATTGGAGTGTGAGTAGTAGGATCTGAAATGGCAATTACAGGGGGAGAATCGAGGCTTGAGTCAGTTGAATGGGCTCTTTTTAGGAGGGCGATAGTAGGAGGTGTAGGTTGAGGTTGATCTAAAGGTAGAGGTGTGATGTTGGATAAATTGTCGGAGGCAGAATTTGGGTCAGAAGTGTGAGAGGTGCCGGAAGGTGCGGTGGGGCTATTGTTGGTGGATTCATTAGGTACTTGGGCGAAACGGGGGTGGGTAGTGGTATCCGGTGGGTTTTGGCAGGTTTCAGCCGTATGTCCGGCTTTTTGGCAAAGGAAACATTCTAGTTTGTCTGATGTAACGAAGATTCGGAAGGAAGTGTTTTCAAAATGTATTAATACGGAGGTTTGTATTTCGAAATTGTCTTTATCTGGTATTACGTAGATAGACCGTCGAAAACTTAATATATGGGAATAATCTTCATCGGGTGAGCCTGTACGAATCTGAGATACAGGTGAGGCTAGTTGCAGACCAAGTTCGTTTTTTAATGCCTGCTCGATAAGTTGATTTGGAATCGATGGACATACATTAGATATTAACAATCTTTTAGTTGGGGAAATGAGTCTGCGGATGTGGACAATTTCAGTTTTAACGGAAACGGTGGGATTGTTTTTAAGAAGAATATCGACGTCAGAAATAGAAGCAAGAAAGATGCAAATGCGTTGGTTAGATATGCGGGAAGCGTGGGTAATACGCTTTGGTGTTACGATTTCACCGATCGCCTTAATGTAATCGAAGAGAGCTGTATCCGGAAGAGCATTTAATACTATTGCTTGCTTTCTGCTAGGATATGATGTGGTCGCCAGTGTAGGTTTTGTTGTTTTTGATGTGGTAACAGCTGCGTAGCTTGGAGCGGTGGGTTGAAGAAGCATTTTTAAATATTCTGGATGGCAAAATATTTAATGAAAATCAGGCGCAATGCCTGGCCTATTTATTGTGTTTGTATCAATTATAAAGTTTACATACCAAGTTGTTTCACAAAAAACTTTTCACTTTCAATAATTACTTGATAACAAAACACATTAACTGACAAGTTTTTTTTATAAGAAATACTATTTGAAGAAGCCGAGGTGTTGACTCGTTGGCTTTTCGAATAGGAATGAAAAATATATGATATATATATATATATATATATATATATATATATATATATATATATATATATAATATATAATATTAAATATACATATAAAAGGAATATTTTTATATTCGAGAGAGGAAGAGAGAGAAAATATATCTTCTGTCTCTCTCTTATTCATTATCTTACATATGTAATAATTTCACAGATTCACTCCTATACAAATTTCCAACGTGGAGCGCGCGTATAGAAGTATAACTTCAAAAACGTAACAATATACTTATAGCCCTAATTTTATTAAAAAATTGTAGATTTAATTTAGACATTACTAGGCATTGCTGTAGCTTATATTGTGCAGTTTTTAGAGTTATTTATATTTTGTTGGTCGCTTGGATCAATATTTAAAAATTTGTCACGAAGATGTGGATAAACCTTCTTGTCTCTAGGAAAATTCTAGATTTGCAATCTTTTAAAAATCTGCAATATACTATATTTTTTACGGCTAAATCAATTATTAATTTAAGGGGATTAAGCCACAATTTAAGTTTAAAATAAGTTTATTGACGTTTCAATTTTCACTTCGGAAATCGTTCTCAAAATACAAACAAAAATAAATTAAACAAATTCTTTTTGCTGTTACTTGGTGAAAAATTCTTTTAATAATTTAATTTTATCTGACTTATTTATATTGACAATTCAGAGATATATTATACATTTTAACGTATTCGACTTTAAAATGATATTGCCAATATTGCTGAGTTGCATTCCTGGGACGACTTTCTTGTAAGATAATTTATTTGATTACACGAAATTAACCTTGACTTAAGAATAACTGTCAGAAAATCATAGCATGTGATTCGTCTTTTAAAAGACAACCATATGCCATTACGACAGTAAAATTTTCCTGTTAGTGATTCCATAATAAATCATGTGGACAAAATACGCGATTTCTTGTACCATCTTAGAATTCTTACGCGTATATTGATAATTAAAGATAAGTTGCAGAGAATCTTTTTAAAACCGTTAAAAGTACTTTTTAATGCGAGTTTTTATTTAATAGCTATAATTCCAGGAATCCTTAATATTGCGCCCCAAATAGCACATTTTTTCCATTCGTTCTAAAGGTGTACCTTTTATTGTAATTTGGGCGTTTATGTTGGTGTTCTTACTAATGAGCGTTTTAATAAGTTTTAAACCTACCTGTTAAATATGTGTAACATGGAGCCCCTGCGCATTTTTCCAGTAATTAATTAAAAATACAAAAACAATTAAAGTAAATAATTATTATAATGTAACGTTTACTTATAAACTTAAAAGTTCGTACTTACCCAAAAGCAGTTTTCACGGGAAACAAACCTTTGGAGAGATATATACTTTAACGAACAGAAAACTTCCAACCAAGATGATGAATTTTAAAAGATGTAACGAAATGTGAGAGGAAAATATATTCGGTCTTAGTTACTTGGCAAAACTTGGAAATCTAACGTGTATTCATGATCCTTCTGAGAATTGAGAAACTTCTCAAAAAGTTGTTTGCAAACATTGTCAAATATATGTTTGCTTCTCGTCAGATTAGAATTTTGCTTTAAAAAGATTATAATATCCATTAAATTGTATATAGTATCAGAATGACAGAAGTAAATTTATTAACGGATGCCTCATTAAGTGAAAATGTTCTGAAATTCGTCAGAGAAAGTTGAAATATATCATAACTTTTTACTTGTATTTTATTAAACTGTATATTTATGAATGTTCTTTTGTTAAAACTGTAGTTCTAGCGAGTATTAGGCCAAAGCCAGAAGTACATTTAATACCGAATGACTTATTGACTGGAGTCCATAAACTGTTAATGAAGGCGAAAGTTTTAATAGAGTTTAATTAATTTGTTTTATTTTATAAATCTGTAAAGTTATAATTATGTTTTTAATAAAAGTTTTATTCTATATTTTAACTTTTTATGTATGATCCTCTTTATTTATTAAATATATGTACAATACAGTAAGAATTTATGACAATGGAGGGTTTTTGTGCAAGCAAATACGTATATGTAACGTATCTTTTTGACATATAAGCATACGCATTAATGGTTGAAATAACGTATCTAGATACGTATTACCTAACCTAACGGTTAGGTAATACGTATCTAGATACTGGTTGATACGTATCTAGATCTAACGGTTGGTACGTAACGTTTATACGCATCCCTATCGAGCCGAAGGTAACCGAATACACAAGGGGATCTTACCCGATTACCAAAATTTCAACATCCACATTTTATAAGCACCCGTGGTACGTGTTTTTTTCAGATTTGTGGTTAAGTATATTTGTTTTGATTTTTACAAATAATGGAAAGCCGTAGAAAACGACTTCACTTTAGCAATGAAGATTATTTGTTCTTGTTGAAGGAAGTTGTAGGCAAGAACCCTCCAGAAAGACCATCCAGAAAGGTGGAATTTAATCCAAAAGCAAAAAATATTTTTACATTTTGTATCAGACATGGTATCAAAATTAAAGCGGCCATATAGTCGTTCAAGATGTGGAGAAGAAGGGCATCTTCTATGTCTTCGTCTTCTTTATCATCAATAAAGGCACCTACATTTAATATCGCGTCCATCTCAAGAACTAAAAATTGTTCAAAAAAATATTTGTTATTTATTTTAAATATTAAAAATAGGGTTAAATGACAAGGACAAGACTGGTACTAACAATTTATTAGTTAATCACTAATTCGATGAGGGCAACACCATCGTTACGTTGTGTGCAGAACTTTAACTCTCAATTTAACGTTCATCTTCTTCGATACTGTAGATCTTTACGTATAGAAAATTACAAAAACTCCCTAATATGTCTATGTGTACTACTTTAGTATACAACTACTGACCAGTATTTAATTATAAGAAATTGAAACAAATATTGTTTATTCATTTCCGGAATCCACCTCTTTTAAAACATGGGTATTTGAAGGCAGATAATAATAATCATTTTCGGAGAAAGTAATATTGGGTAATTCTGATGTATTTAAAAATATTATATACAGAGTTGTAAACTTTGTAGTGTTACAACAAAGAATGAACGTTTTTAACTGATAACAGAATTATCAAAAAAAATTTGTCTTTAGATAGAACAGTTCCCGAACATCTGGCATTAAATACTCTCCCTTTAATGAAATCAATGTAGAGACTAGCTGGAGAAAACTAACGAAAAATATTCTGGGTGCTGCCCGAGAAGCCTTTGGAACGAAAATAATAAACAAAAAGTAATCAACGAAAACAGCATTGTTTACACTAGAGGTTAAACAAAAATGTCACCAAGTCAGAAAAAACGAATGAATTATATGAAGAATACGAAAGAATAAGAACTAAACTTATCATTGGTAAGAAAAACAAAAACAGATTACTGGGAAAGATTCACAAAAGGACTAGAAATGGATTTCTATGGACAACAGAAACAAGTATGGAGCTTCATAAGACAACAAAGAAGCGAAATAAAAGAACTAGTTGAAATAGAACACATACAAGAGGATACATGGGTGGCCTATCTGACAGAAATGTTTAAAAAACAAAACGAAGAACCTTTACCAGAAACGCCAAATATAATAACTAAGGAAAAGACCGAAATCTCCCAAAACGATGTGAAAGAAGGAATAAACAAATTAAAAAACAGAAAGTCACCAGGAGAAGATCAAATACCAAATGAACTCTTAAAATGTGGAGGTGATCACCTTGTGCAACAACTGCAACAACTTCTTATTAATTAAATAATCACCACAAACAAAATACTATATGAATGGAGGAGAGCGATCATGGTAATGTTCTTCAAAAAAGGAGATAAGAAAGACTCCAATAATTATCGAGCAATAAATCTATTAAATACAATACTCAAATT
This sequence comes from Diabrotica undecimpunctata, assembly GCF_040954645.1. Lineage (NCBI taxonomy): Eukaryota > Metazoa > Arthropoda > Insecta > Coleoptera > Chrysomelidae > Diabrotica > Diabrotica undecimpunctata. Next base: position 102,172,641 of record NC_092810.1, read on the forward strand.
GACAACAAAAATAATAGCGACAAAAATAAACGAACGAATATCTCCGCAAGAGGAACAGCAAGGATTTCGCACAGGAAGATCATGCACTTATGCAGTTTTTGTAATAAGATAAATAAAAGAAAAATCGCTGGAATACAACAAACCAGCATATACGTGTCTGATAGATTTAAAGAAAGCGTTTGATAGAGTGAGAATTCGGGACGCGATACATTTATTATATAAAAAGGGAATATTACTGGATTTAGTAAAAATCATTGGGAATATAATATATATATATATATATATATATATATATATATATATATATATATATATATATATATATATATATATATATATATATATATATATATATATATATAGATAACATAGCTATGGTAAGATGTAAAGGAAAACTATCGCAACCTATCAAATATGTAACTGGCATTAGACAAGGAGATTCGCTGAGCCCATTAATATTTAATCTGATAATGGATGAAATCATAAAGAAAGTCAAAAAAAGAAGAGCATATAGAATGGGAGAAAAGAAAATAAGGATAATATGCTACGCCGACGACGCCATAATAACAGCCGAAAATGAAGATGACCTACAAAGATTAATTAAAGAATTCGAAGATACGGCGCTCATATACAACATGCAGATCTCAACAGAGAAAACTAAAACGACAGTGATATCAGTGGAACCGAGACGATGTAAACTAGTCGTAAATAACAAAATAATAGAACAAGTGATGGAAACTGAATACTTGGGAATAAAACTGTCAATCTACGGAAAAGTGGAAGAAGAAGTACAAAAACAAGTGAACATGGCAAACAGAAGAGCAGGATGTCTCAACAACACAATCTGGAGAAACAAATACCTCACAACGGAAACGAAAACCAGTGTATATAAATCAACAATAAGACCGATAATGACGTACACAGCGGAAACAAGAGCAGATACGGCGAAAACACAAAGACTACTGGAAACAACAGAAATGAAAGTCTTACGAAAAATAACAAACCAAACTCTAAGAGACAGAGTAAGAAGTGAGGAAATACGAGCAAGATGTGGTATAGAGGAAATAAACACATGGACCAAAAGAAGAAAAGTGGAATGGAATCAACACATCGAAAAAATGACAGAAAATAAAATAGTATGAATAGCAAGAGACAAATCGTGAAATGGAAGAAGATCATTGGGACGACCGAGGAAAAGATGATCAGACAACGTCAATTGAGGCTAAAAACCGAAGTAAAACAGGCATTAAGCCTATTTATAAAGTAGGAAGAAGAAGAATACTCCCTCTTTTATGCCGAAAGAACATTTTCGTCGTCTAAAAATATTTTTACCAACAGAAGACAAAATTTTACTCACAAAAATCTAGAATATATAGCCATTGTTTGAAATACCATTAACTTAGGTAGATCTTATTGTGTGAGTTACTAATTATTTAATTTTTAAGTGATTAAACTATGACAAAATACATATAATTCTATATATTAAATCGTATTATATGTATTAAATATTAACTATTTTCTGAAAGTTATTATAATTATTATTATTATTAATGTGTCTAAACATAATATAAATTACCGTTTGTGATTTTACTATCCTTACCTTGATTTAAGTAAGCAAACGTTCATCAAAAATGAAGTGATTGGTAATAGATTTAAAGGGTAACCAGGAAAAAACAGCTTAGTCTATTTTTGTCGAAATTACATTTTTTATACCATCTTGTAGTAAATTCCAGTTTGCGTTTTCTCAAACCTTTAAACAAGGCAATAACAAGACAAGTCACGAGAAAAAGCCCATAAATACATGACTATACACGACAAAAATAAGCTAAGTCTACTCGGTACAGAAAAACAACAAGCTAAATTCAAAACATCGAGAAGCGACGGCTTCCTTATTTCGGTATGAATCAGACAATCAGTCATAACAACGCTTATTTTGTAAAAGGTCGTGTTTACTTTTGAGTGCTTTACATATATGTAACGCAGAAACCGCTAAAATTATCAACATGAAATTCGGAAAGTGATTTTAATGTTGCGAGTTGCGAGTTGCGACTAGATGGCGATGCATGACTTTAAAGAGACACTTGTATATTAGTTCAGTGTTTGGTTCAAGGATTTGACCTAACCTGTTGATTAGTTGAGTGTTTGGTGTGATGGTGTTTATTATTTTCGGTAAAAATGGATCCCAAGTTTGAGTAAGTATATTTTTACTATTTTTTTGTTATTATATTTTGTTTAAAGTGTTTTCAATTGAGCATAAACTAATATCTTTTCTTATTGATAATATAAATTTTTCGAAATTTTATCCTGTTTTGTAAATTATGTCTTTTATTTTGGTGTTACATATATGTAACGCTAGGACTATATGGGAGCAAAAATACGAACTTTTAGAATTTTAACATATTTTTTGTTCCAGAAAAGGGTTTTTCTTCAAGAAGCGCTGGAGATTATTGATGCCGATGAATCTCTAGACGTTGATGCTATATATAGTGAACTCCCAGAATTTAATGTGCTTACAGACGAGGAGTGTGGTGATGAGAAAGATTATGATTTGAATAGGTTGTCCGAGAGTTGTTAGGGCACCTGTTGAACTTGTTTTACCAAATGGTGAAAAAATTCAGAAATATATAATGATATCGATGAGGCTGGACCTTCCAGCTCATCAGCAAAAGTTAAAAAACAAGTAAAAGAAAAGATGAAGTTTTCCTAGACCAATGGTGATTTGATAAGTTAAAACGCAGCTTTTCCTTCCGCTAATTTTTAATATTTCTTAAACCATTCTCTAGTTGAACGTTTGGAAAACTTGTGGGATGAAAGTGTAATTTCCCATATTACAGATGAGACTAGAAAGTATGCTCTTTTTAAAAACACCCAAGATCCGAATATCACTAGAGAAGGGGTAAAGTTTGCTCTTGCTACTCTAATTTTGAGTGTATACAACCACAAGTTAGCTAGAAAGTACTACTAGGATTCAAACCATGATATGGGCAATGATTTCGTGTAAAATTGAATGAGGAAAAAATAGGTTCGAACAAGTGACACATTTTTGGCATTTAGCTGACAACAGTAAACCAGAAGAAAACGACAAAGCCTGGAAAATCCACCCTTTGATGAATATGCTAAAAAATAAATTTTTACATTTTGTGCCCAAATCATAAATCAATTATGATGAGAGTATGGTAAAATAATTTGGGAAGCACAGTTGTAAACAGTTTATAAGAGAAAAACCCATACAAAAGAGGTTAGTCTTTGTATGTGGGTATATTTTATTTTATAAAAACCCTTAAAAGGGCAACATTACAAGCACGAACGTTTTCGGAGCAACTGTTCCATCATCAGGTTAAAATGCAGGTTAACATGCCTGAGCCACCAAAATATTTGGGTAAAAACCCTTTAAATTGAAAAATGTTACCGAAGAATGTACATGATGTTTATAATATTATATGATGTTTAATATTTTAATTAGATTTTACTTCAGGTAACATACACCCATGCTTAAGTGAGTTCCAGTGTCCGGAGAGTAAACCTCTTCAAACGGACTACGGTTGAAGTAAAATCTAATTAAAATATTAAACATCATATAATATTATAAACATCATGTACATTCTTCGGTAACATTTTTCAATTTAAAGGGTTTTTACCCAAATATTTTGGTGGCTCAGGCATGTTAACCTGCATTTTAACCTGATGATGGAACAGTTGTTCCGAAAACGTTCGTGCTTGTAATGTTGCCCTTTTAAGGGTTTTTATAAAATAAAATATACCCACATACAAAGACTAACCTCTTTTGTTATTCGTGGTATACAGCCAGCTACAGGAATTATTTTCCTTGTGGATTTTAAAAACCCATACGTTTTTGGTACAAAATGTGGTCATTGAACACTAAGGCAGGAGATCTCATAAACTTTGCTTTATATTAAGGCAAAAATTCCAATAGTACGGTCAATGATGAAGTGTTGCATGGAGAAGCGACTGCTCTGTTAGTATCAATGTTGAGGGAGCTCCCCGAGGAAACAAAAATCTTTCCTATAAATTGTACACCGACAACTACTTTACAAGTCCATTGCTACTTTCCAATATGAGAGGTGAAGGTATGTGGTGTACTGGAAATATCAGAAATAATCGTTTGCCGCGAGATATTCCCTTGCCAGACAGAAAAGCATTGAAAAAACATTCAAGAGGCGAGTTTTTCTCTATATTAGATCGCCAAAATAAAATCATTTTCGTTCGTTGGCTTAACAACAATATTGTTACAGTTACTTCAACTTGCTATGGAGTCATTTTCCAGGTGCCACGACCACATTTGATTGAAAAATATAATTCGTCAATGGGAGGAACTGACCCTATGAACCAAAATGTAGCTAGATATCGAGTAGGAATTCACTCTTAAAAATGGTGGTGGTGTCTATTTACATGGATGCTAAGCATAATTATTTAAAATGCTTGGTACCTTTATAACAGCTCCCATGATCATATTCCATAACTAGAATTTCGAAGGTATCTAGTAACATCGTATCTTACGAAATATGGTACCGGACCAAAAGGTGCAGGCAGGCCATCTTCGTCCAAAGTAGCCAGCATAATACATGACAAGATTGATCATCTTCTGACCTATATTCCCGATAGAAAGAGAAGACGTTGTGTACATGAGGGCTGCAGTTCGCATGTACGTACCATGTGTTGCAAGTGCAATGTGGGATTATGCATCGAGTGCAACATAGACTTTCATCTAAAATAATTTGATTATGTTTTTTCATCTAGTTTTGTATTATTTGTTTGTTATTTTTAAATTTATAATACGGAATAATTTAAATATTTTTGCTCCTATATCTTCCTCGCGTTACATATATGTAACGGTAATTTTCTAAGAAATCAAAAATAATTAGGACAAAAAGAGAATGAATTTTATTTTAAAATCTTCTCCTATATACATCGAAATCAAAAAAATAAAGCTTTTTAAATAAATTAAACTTCAGGAACTTAAGGGTTAAAAATTGACTAAAAAATCAGAGTAAGTGAAATTAAGGGTAAAAATGAAGATGTTGTGCAACATGTTGTACGAAGTTCTAAGAAAAAGTTAATAGATGGCCGAATACAAGATGTAAACAAAAAGCTGCTCTACAGAGCCATTAGTTCGGGATGAAGTATTCCTGCATGCAATTGAATTTAATGAACAAAATCTGTATTTGTCTGGGCTGATAAGCATTGTACCGGTGGAAAAAATACGTCCTAGGAAACATGAGAATGAATCAACTTTGAGAGATTGTGTTGTTACATACCAGGTGAGATCACTCCAATAAAAAAATATTGTACTTGAGGAGAACGTGTGTCGTCGAGAACTTATAGCCTTGCATGGTATTATGAAATGCAAAATCGAGTACTTAGTTAAATCTTTGAAATGTGGTGGAATAGGCCTCAAATTTAAACGCGAATCACATAGAAATCATTCTAGAAAAAAAGGCTCACATATTCTCATGTAAAGGACGTGCTAGTCATTATAGCGTAAAAGATTCAATAAAAACTTAGCTAGCAAAAGAGCTGAGTTTGAAAAAATTATTGCTAATATTTAAAGAGAAACCTTTAGATTGTTCTGCATTCTATGAATTGTATAGAAAAATTTTCACGACCAAATTCAACATATCTTTTGGCTATCCCAGGATGGAAACATATAGCATATATGGCAAGTTTTTAGCTAAATTCTGATGTGTGGAAAGCAACATGATGGAATCTAGTAAAAGTACAATAAACATAGAGACTGATTTAAACCCTCTGAAGATATCAAATAATCTTCATAAGAGACGAGCAGCAGAATTTAATTAGAGAAAGCGTAAATCCAGAACAGCAAACTTCCAGAATGTAACGAGGGAATCAATCTGTCTGTACTATGGTAGGAACTTACCCATTCTTAATATAATTGCCTATGACGTCCATTATAAGCGACAGCTCTCTATGTTTCCTTTCAATGTTTATGTACTTTTAACATCAGAGGATGTGTTCTATGCATACCCAGAAACAGTTGGCAAAAAAGGCAGTAACAATGTTGTTTCCCTTTTAAACGACTTTTTAGAAGGGCAAGTTCACCGATTATATATTTCTGTGACTCCTACGGAGGACAAAACAAAAACTTTACAATATTTCGTTCTCTATACCACGTCGTTCATGAACAGAAACTGATGGATTACATCAAAGTTATATTTCGTGTTAAAGGCCATTCTTATATGGAGACTGAAAAGAATGTGAGAATTATAACACACAAAAATCGGTACGACACGGTTATGTGGTTTAGTACGTTCAACTAGAGACAGGCCAGCACCCTTTAATGTGATAAAGATTAAGTCTAAAAATCAAAGAATATTCCGTTATTGGACCAATGATCATTCCACAATGTATAAGAAGAGATGTTTCTTTCCGATACGCGAAATTAAAGAATTTGAGGGATCAAAGGAACATCTAATAATGAACAAGTATCGACAATTTTACAATGCAATGTAGGAGACTGCTGTAATCAAAGAGAGAATAATGAGAATTTATTCTTGGTACAATACAAAGGTACAATACATATTATACTTGGTACAAAAGTAGGCGGATTTGAAATGTTTAAAACAATTTTGTGGTACAGCAGCTCAACAATTTCTTTCCACTCTTCGTCACTATTAGTTTTACATTCCAGCCACATAAGCAGACTGTTAATTTATTTTCTTTAATCCAGAAAATTACTAAAATACTATAAAGCAATTGTCTTTTTTTTATTGAATAGGGGAAAAAGCGGCTAATTCATTACCCTTTAAGATACAATGTTGAATTCTTAGAGCTGGATTTATAATACCAGAATGAAAGAATTCACAGAATGTAAAAATATACCTTCTTTTTATAATTACTTAGAATTAGTTAGAAGTCTAGCAACAAAAGTACAACGGACTAAAAGTTAAAAGATCCATTAACTAAAAATGGTTAATCTGTGACTCGGTTAGTTCCGTGTACCCTGCATTTGACACATTTAAAAGAATAATGTAACATATTTATGTGCATATTCAAAGCATTTCTTGTACATGAAAAGATAATACAGAAGACGGCAGGAGGTAAGCATTTAGTTATTTTAGTTAACTAGCTGTCCTAAGTTGATCACAGGGAGATCACTCTAGACATTTTTCTGGACGATGACTTGTAAAATTAAGAGTCTCGATCCCATTTGCATTTAAATATGTATCATAAACAGGTTGTTGAATTTTCGCTTTAAGCAAATTTGTCTTTTTTATCTAAAATTAATAAATATTTTTCGAATAGCACACAAGAATTTAGATAACATACATATTGAAAGCTTATGTTTGTAAATAATTTACTTCATCTAATTACTACTTACCACTTATTAATTTATTGTCTAAATTTATTATTTATTATTTTTCATTAAAATACGTTTACACACAAGCACGCGCTTGATCAACTTATAAACGTTTTAAATACAACTGTTGACGCCCACCAATTTACAGGTCCAGTGGCAAAATGTGGCATGTGTCACATACCACATTTGAACAATAAGATTTAAGAATTTAAATGAGGTAAAAGCACATACAAAAATTGTGTATTATTAACTTTTTATATTTAGTGAACGTTAGTGAAATTTTGGCTGTTAGTAAATCTTAACCGGTCTGAGTTACTCTTCTTTTCCTTCGTGTATGAAGGCTGTAAAGCCCGTTTCTTCTTCAATATTAGCCTAATAAATTGTTTAAATTGTCACACCATCTTTTTCTTGGTTTACCAATATTTCTTTCTCCATTTGGTGACTTATCTCGTGCTATTCGTACTATCCTATACTTTGCCATTCTACTAATGTGTTCGTTACACGTCTGTTTCCGTTTTGTCACCCATCCATTTATTTCTTCTATATTGCATGCTCTTATTATTTTTTCGCTTCTTTCCGTATCCAACAGACTTTTTCCTGATATTCGTCGGAGCATTTTCATCTCTGTTGTTTCTAGTAGTCGTCTCGTTTTATATGTGTCAGGTCTTGTCTTCGCCGTGTATGTTAACATAGGTCTAATTGTTTTTGTGTCTTGTCTTAGGTGTCTGTTCTTCCAGATTGTGTCATTAAGAGATCCTGTCGGTTTACCTGCTTTTAAGCTTTGTTGTCGTACTTCTTTTTCAACATCTCCGTAACTAGTTATATCTACTCCCAGATACCTTGCTTTCTGCTTTATTATTTTCCCATCAATTTTGATTTTACATCGTAGTGGGTATTTTGATGTTGTCATACATTTGCATTTTCCTGTTATTATCATATTGTATTTCTTAGCTGTTGTATTAAAGATATGTGTTAATCTTGGGAGCTCGTCTTTTGTTTCGGTGATTAATGCGGCGTCTTTTGCATAACATAATATTTGTAGAAGTAGGCTTAACGAGTCACCCTGTCTGACTCCGCTTTGTACTGATATACACTGTGTTAGTTTTTTATTTATCCTTGCCTGTATTCGATTATTAAAGGAGATGTTTCCGATGGTTTGTATACTATTGATTGGTATGTTTCTTTTATGCAGTAGGTGTAAGATGTCTTCGACTTAAATGCGATCGAAATCTTTTGCCAAGAACGAATTTTCGTAAGAACAAGTAATTTTGGCTCTATCGTATAAGGATTTAATGATTCCCTTTTAAATATAAGTATTGTGATTTGATTTGAAATTTAAATATCTGTTGGTGTGTGATTGTTTTCCATACACCTGAGTCTCATATCCAGTATCGTTCTTAGAGATTAAAAAATTCAGGAAAGGTAGTGTGTTAATATATTCATTTTCCATGGTAAATGTTATTGTCTCATCTTTATCGTTCATATCATTTAGGAATGTGTCCAACAACTCTGAGCAATGAGGCCATATTCAGAATACATCATTTACATATCTCTACCATACTGTGAGTTTTAAATTTTGTTTAGAAATAATATTTGCTTCAAACTCTTTCATAAATATATCAGCTAATAATGGAGATAAACTAGAGCCCATTGCTAGACCAAAATTTTGTTTATAGAATTCATTATTTAGTTGAAAATAATATGTATTATCAGTACTAAATGTTAATAACTTCATTATAGCTGATATGTTTAGTCTTGTTCTAGTTGCCAAACTTATCATGACTCTTTCATTTTGTCTTGATTATCTTATATACTAAAACGCTAAGCCCTTTTCTTGTCCACCACTTTACTCAAAAACCATATTAGATAATTAAAATATTTTTTCGGAGTATTATTAGTATTACGTATGAGATTGTCAAGATATACTTTTGGTGCAAAAATTCACTTCCGGTTTTGAGATGACCGGAAGTTAAAATTTACTTTAAGTTTTAGACCCCACAATGTATCTATGGATCGAAAGGTCTGGTCGAGACGAATCTAAATATGTACTTCCGGTTGCGATCCGACACCGGAAGTGACCCGAAACGCGCTAAAACGTCAAGATAGAGCAAATCTGACACCGGATTCGTGATCAGCATGCAAAATTAACTGCTAAATGATATCCATGTCGACATTTGATGAACTAAAAATTGCATTCCGGTTTTGAGGTCGACTTCCGGTTTCGGTTTTATTAGTCAAATCAATAGAGAATTCAACGTAGAGTTCAAAAATGTAAGTTCACGAAATTATCATTAATAGTTTTTGAGTTATTGATAAAAATATTTTTACTTCCGGTCGATTTTTTTAAATTATAAAACTTTTTTTTATTAATACTTTTATTTATCAACTCGATGTCGAGTTGGTCCGCTAGTATTTTCTAGTCTTATCTAGTGGCACATTCGTCAATAAACTATTTATGTCAAAAGTATTATTTGAATTAAATTTTATATTTGATAATTTATTTAAAAAATGTTGTGTTTGTTTATAATTGTGTCATTTTTATTTTCAAATAGTTGTATAATATTTAATAAAAATTGTGATAGTTCACTATAAGGAGAATTCATGGTACTACAAATGGGTCTAAGTGGTATATTCATTTTATAAACTTTCGGTACTCCATAAAAATGAGGGGTCTTACTGTAATGAGGTCTAATTAATCTGCTCTGATAACTTATTAAACAATCTTTTAACCTGAATAAAGTTCTATATATTCTGTTTTCCAAAGGCTTTCTTGGATCCTTTGTTAATTTTGTATAAGGTCCGTTGATTATTAGATCTTTAATTTTGTTTTCATATTCAATTTTATCCATTGTCAAAAAGTCAACAAAACAAACCCAAAAAATTATTTCAAAAGAATCGGTAAACTTCGAATTATGAAATTTTATACCTTTACAATTTTCTAAGGTACAAGCGCGTTAATTCTTTTTTAAAAACCTATTAGCTATTTGGCATTTGTACGTAAAATAATCTATTTTTATTCGTTATAAATGACATAGTCAATTGCCAATATATGTTTGGTTTCTATTGGTTTTGTGAAATAATTAATGCTATATCCTGATCCTTAGTAAAATAATAAAGACATGTTCTATTTATATACACAATATATTTCCAAAGAAATGGTATAACCATATCCCCGAGAATAAATAAAGTAATAAAATTAATTATCAGTAGCACTTTGACCAAACCACTATTTGATATTGACAGAACAAATATAGAGTGGAAATATCAATCTGAAGAGTTGAAATCCTGTCACGAGTCGCAACGATATAACTAGAAATACAAACAACGCTAACGGCGCGGTACTGACGTTTGCGTGAAATTTTTAGTATTTATAAATTGCTTTATTTACAAACGTATTCACGTGAGCCGATGTGTCGAGGAAATTTTTTTTATTTTTGTTATAAATGCAAATTAAATTAAAAATTCGCCGGGTACAAATTGTTCTCAACTATCGATAAAGCAAACTAAATATTATATTTCAAATCTACCGTATTAACTCAATAGAGAAGTGCTTACCTTCAATATTCTTAAAATTTCGGTTGAAGTTCCATGTATATCCTGCAAAATATATGTTCAGATCTGTTTATATATATATATATATATATATATATATATATATATATATATATATATATATATATATATATATATATATATATATATGTATATACGTCTATTTATCTGTAGTTTCATAGTCATGTCTGCTATGAAACTATGAAACTGGATATATCATCATCATGGCACCTAAATTCCTATGGCAGTGATTACCGCTCCTCTTTGGGCTCTTCTAATTCATTTGTCGCAGGGAATCAGTCTGCATTAACATTTTGGTTTTACATTTGGTTGTATGACTTCTATAAATACAATATTTCTCCATTGTGTCCTGTTTTTACTTATGGTTTTCCATTCTCTAACTCCCATATTTTTAAGTTATTTGTAATTTTCTTAATAACAGCTTCTGGATTCCTTCTTTCTAGATGACTCATACTTCTGAGTCTTTGTGCCTAGATAAATCTAACAATCTCCTCTCCTTTCAAAAGGTCTTTTACGTCGTAATTCATCAGTTTTCTAAACTCATTATTACCCAAGGTTGGGTCGCTTGCTATTTGTCGATTGATTTTACTCTCTAGGATCCTCAATCTTTCTTCATCTTCTGTGTGTCACTCACATTACCTCAGCACCATATGTCATTACTGGTCTAATTGCTCTTCTGTAAATTTTCAGTTAAGTATGCGTTCCTTGTCTTTGAGAAAGTTTTTGTGTTTCCAGTAACTTCTGATTCCTATCAGAATTCCTTCATAGATTACCATACTTCCATCGTTAGTTTTATTAACACATTCGCTGCCACCTATTTATTAGTTACTCACTATTGGTGCCACATATATATGCAGTAACATTAGTAGGAAGCCACTACGATATTTGAATACTGCATATTACTTTTATCTCAATTATCTTCAAGGTTAGTTTAAAAATAAAATTCGGGTTTGGGGCAGGAGAAAAAAAATTGAACGCCTAAAGGCGTCACTGGCACCTCTGATTATTGTGATAATTTTTATATGCCAGCTAAAACTGAACATACATTGACCTTCACAAACATATTTGTAAAACAATTTTGGTAGGCCAAAATCTTACTGTTCTCCTTTTATACGGATAATAAGCACTAAGTTGATCTTGATAATTCACTTCAGACATATAGTGATTATATTTGACTATCGGCTCTGGTTTTATGTTATGGATTTCTTTTTTTGAAACAGCTTTTTGCATATTATTTTGGGCGATATAAGGACGTCCCTTTTATCCTTCCACTCTCCAGCTAGCACATCATCTCTGTATTTTGCAATCGTTTTGCCTTTGACTAGTATTTTTTTTGTAACATCTTTTGAATTATTATTTTTATTTTTTTAGAGTCTTAGAGTGCCAGTACAATGGGCCTTAGCATCCAGAAGGTTCTTGGCTAATTCGAAAGAATTGTAAAAATTGTCTGTATAAACAGCATGTCCAACATTAAGTTTTTCCTGTAATAAATGTAACACTACTTTTTCAGTATGTCGTTTTCCTCCAGAATACTCGATCAATCCAGTGTAAACCATAAACTTTAAAATAACTCGTTTTGCTTCTGTATGCATATACAACTTAATACTGTAGTTGTGTTTCTTGATTTTTATGTATTGCCTAAAATTTATGCGACCACGGTGTAACATCAATGATTCGTTTACACTGAATTATCGTCCAGGATAGTAAATGTTACACATTTTTTGGTTAAAAAAATTAATTATAGCTCTTACCTTGAAGATTCTATCAGGCCTACTTTGGGCATTATTTCATTGTCCGCTTGATATCTGCTAAAATTGAAACATGAAAGAATCAACAAGAATTAATTTCAACTCATGTGAGTAGAAAAAGCTACAATTTTAAACAGCTGATCTTTTTTTTAGAATAATCTCCTTGTTTTGGCATTTGAATATGACTCATGTAACATTAGTACTGTAAATGTTTTTAACTTTCTGGACGTTAAATCTTCTTCTTCCTATGCCGTCCCCATTAACGGAGGTTGGCGACCACATTTTTAAAAGCTTCTCTGTCTTTTGCAACATGGAATAATTCGTCTACAGTCATGTTTGTCCAGTCTCGAATATTTCGCAGCCATGACTTCCTCTTTCTACCTATTCCCTTTTTGCCATCGACTCTACCCTGCATGATGACCTGCAGAAGACTATATTTATTATTTCTTAGTATGTGTCCAAGGTATGCAGTCTTGCGTACTTTTATCGTTCTCAACAATTTTTTGTCTCGACCCATCCTTCTCAGCACTTCCTCATTGGTGACCCTGGCAGTCCATGGAATTCTCAACATTCTCCGGTATATCCAAAGTTCAAAGGCTTCAATCTTTTTAACTATTTGCGCTTTTAGTGTCCATATTTCTACTCCGTACAATAGTTGCGACCAGACGTAACATTCAATAAACCTCAGTCTCAGCGCAGTATTCAGATTTTTGTCACAGAACAATTGTTTGAATTTTAAGAACACTGCCCTTGCCATTTCTATTCGTACCCTGATCTCTTGGTCTGGATCTAATTCTGTGTTGATGTAAGCTCCCAGATATTTATATTTTGTCACTCTCTCTATTTGCTGTCCACCAAGAGTTAGTTGTTCGTTATTTATTGGACTGCTTGATACCATCATAAATTTGGTCTTACCTGTGTTGATGTCAAGTCCCATTTGAATGCATTCACTATTTATTGCATCTAGTAAAGTTTGTAGTTCTTCTATACTCTCAGCCATAATTACCTTGTCATCTGCAAATCTCATGGTGTTTATGATTTCTCCACCAATTCTTATTCCCTCTTTTCTTTCCCATAGGGCTTTTCTGAATATGACCTGTGAGTACACGTTGAAAAGCGTCGGAGACAAGACGCATCCTTGCCTAACCCCTCTCGCAATCGGTATATTATTTGTTTCTATATCGTTTACCTTTACTACTGCTTTCTGGTTTCAGTATATAGCCTTAATAAACTTAATGTCTTTTTTGTCTAAATTGATGTTTTTTAATTCATCTATTAACTTCAAATGCTGCACTCGGTCAAAGGCCTTCCTAAAGTCTTTAAAGCATACATATGCACTCCATACGTGCATATGTATGTTAAATGTTTCCATTTATTTATTCTACATTCATGTTGCCATCCCTTCCGCATAAAGTTGGATATTGCATATTTGTTGGATTGGTTACAGACTTGTAAAAATTCATCCATCAGTAACAGTCTAAAATAGTCTAAGGGTTTATTTCAAGGCACAGGCACCATACGGGAGGCCAGGCTCGAATTGGGCTGTAGGGCCATAGAATGGGATGAAAAGACACCAGTTACTCTTGATTTTTTTGTAAAGGCAATATTCTTGATAGTTGTTGGGATATCTTTCCATTCAGAATTATATTTAACTTCTACGTGCATCTAATGCACATAACCTGTCATTACATGAATCCTCCAAAAAGCTAAGACAGAAATAAAAAAATAACAGACAAAAAACCAATACCTTTATATCATCCTGAAATAAAGTGAACGCATCTTTATCGCTCTCTGCAGAACTGATATTCTCTTTTTAATATAATAATTGTCTTCCTCTGTTAATTCAAAAGCACTGCCTCTCCTAAGTTACGTTTATTATCATATTTTACTTTTTTTGTCCCAGAACTTTTTTTTATTTGTATGCATGCATCTATTGTTGAACTTTGCTTTTTAAATTTCTGCTGTTAGTCTGCTATTTTGAATTCAATTTTATATTAAAAGTCTTTGTCTGATTAATGATGTTAATATTTTGTATCAGCTATTTAACAATATTACTTTTCTATAGTTGTTGCACTGCATAGCAAAGCTTCCAGAAGGGCAACATAATATGTTCATATAAACGTAACATCTGATCATTACAATTCTGAGCTCTAGACTAAGGTCTGATCTTGTAAAGAATGTGTTCATGTTCATGAGTGTTTTCCTCGCCTGTTCGATTCTTGACAGGATTTTTTTTGGGTTACAGTGGCCGTTGATATTTGCCCCCAAATATTTTATGCAAGTTACCTGTTTGTTCTATTATTTGTCTCTTAGCGTACAAATGTACGTTTGTTGGTATCTTTAAAATTACTAGAATTTTAGTTTTGGACACATTTAGATGTAAACAAACATTTCGCCAAACGAACTACCGCATTTATTATATTTTGTAGTTATTGTGCGTTGCTTGCTATTAGAACGGTATCGTCAGCGTACCTGATGTTGTCTATGCTTGTTCCGTTAATCTTGATTCCACCTTAAACCTCGTCTAATACTTTTCTAAATATAGATTCAGAATACAGATTAAATAATATTGGTGATAAGACACAACTTTGTCGCACTCCTCGTCGGATTCGTATATATTCGAATATTGTGTGCTCTATTTCAACTGTTGTCATTTTCTTTGGTTGCTGTAGTGATAATAAATTATAATAAAATTTATGAAAGTGTTGAACACAAAAGTTTTCAGTGTTTCATTGCTTAATTTATTGAATTAATTAAATATAATATAATTTATTTAAAATACAAATTATAAAATTACTTTACTCAATTTTAAAAATATTATTTAAATTTTAAAAATACAGAAAATATGGTATGGAGCTTTGCGCTAGTCTACTATACCAACTTTTTTCCTATTTGTACAATATGTGTCTGAGTCTTTCTTTATGTTCCTATACTCGTCCTTCCGATAGGGATCTATGGGGGAGTATCACCGAGCCGCAAGCCCTTATTTCGTGCCGTTCTGCTCCACCATAGGACGATCAGACACCAGCCTATTCTAGTCTAAGCCGCAGATCTGTTTTAGAATTTAAACCTGCTGCGTTAGCCTTTTTTATTTTACTCGGGGCTGGAACCCACATCCACTGAACTATTCGACAGTGAAGCAATTGAGAATCGGCCGCCTGGCCCGCTTGGTTATCTGACCGACTTGTCTTTTTTCCTTTTTGTTTATTTATATCCTATTATTTTTACTGCTGCTAGTGTCCCTACATTTTCTTTTTTTTTTTTTGGTTATTTCTTTTTGTCTTTAATTGTTTTCATTTCCATATTTCTTATTATTAGAAAGTGGTGAGAATCTACATGTTGGCCCTAATACGACTTGATATCTGGAATTGTTTTTCTCCCCTTATTTGAAATCAAAATATGATCTGTTTGATTACCCTCAGATGATCCCGGTAATAGCCGTGTTACCATATGCTCTTTCTTATGTTTACAGTATGTGCTCATTATAAATATCTCTGTTACTGCTGCTAGGTTACTAAGCATCTCCCATTAGTATTCGTAATTGTGTGGAGAGTTAACTTTCTAGCTGCGTCTTGGGTTGTGTTTCCTTTTCTATCAGTGAGTTTAAATCTTCCAGTAAAGTTAATATGTTATTTTTGGCTATTTTTTCATGTATCTCTTTCGTTTCATGTAAAAATAGTTTTTGTCTTCCTTTTTCGCATTCTCAGTCGGAGCATATTTGTATTAATGCATGTTTAATTAGATTGCTTATTTTTTATTTTTATATAAGATAGTTTTCCACATAGTCCTTTAAAATCTATCAACTTGTCCCTTAATTTATTGCAATTAGAAAAGCTGTACCATATTAGACCTGTTTGGTATCTCCGGAATAAAACATTGTGTATTTATTTTTTACTGTTGTGCCTTGATCTTTTCATTCAATTTTTTGTAACGCTAAGATTTCTATCTTGTATTTTCCACCTCATTCGCCAACTCTTCAATTTTACTGGCTTTTAATAGTGTCTTAATATTCAATGTTCCTATTCGTATCCTGCTACTTTTTCTTTATTTAGATTTTGATTTTGTTTTTTCTTGCATTCTTTAACACTTTTTCCTTATTTATAGCCAATTTTTCTTTCTTATTTTTACCAGTTTTTAAGTGTTATTTTTATTTTTTTTTTACTTTTCGTAAACTTTGTTTATAAAAGTGTACAATTTTCAGTGACAATAAAGCATATTTCTATTCTATTCTTGTTTAGTTATTTAAAGCTATGGTTACCTTCGTTATTTTTGATAGTTTATCTTCTGTATTGGGCTTTCCATGGAAGATCATTGACTGACTGTTCTTGCTTTATCTTTGTTTTTCTGTAATTTACTGTGTTCTCTAATTGTTTTTCCATAGTGCACATTTCTTTTGCCGGTTCGTTTATATCATAACTTTGACTTCTTCATTTATCTACAGTGTATTGTACCTTAATTGTGCCCGTTGCGTTCTTGCCTTTCTTTTTTCATATGTTTGACGAGATATTTTTTTTTTAAGGATTACTTGCTTTGAGAAGTCTTAAGTTGTTTTTCTCCCATTTTGTGTCGTTTTTACAATAGAGAATAGAATCTCAGGATTCTTAATTGAGTTCAAAGACATTACCTTTTTTTAGTAGTGCTTGAGAGAAAAGAGGAGTAAAAGGAAACCCCAATAATAACACATCTGAGGAAATAAAAAGGCGAATAATAATTGCAAATAGGTGTTATCATGGTCTATCAAAGTACTTAGCTAACAAACGTCTGTCTCAAAAAACTCGTATAAGGCTGCATAGAACACTGATAGTCCCCGTTCTCACATATGGATCAGAGGCATGGACGCTAACGAAAACAGATGAATCCGCTCTATCCATTTTTAAAAGAAAGGTGCTACGCAAGATATTCGGAGCGGTCTGCGAGAACGGAATATGGAGGCATGGATATAACTTTGAACTGTAGAATATCTACAAGCATACGTTTGGTGGTAAAGATATTACCACTATAATTAAGCGAAACCGCCTTCAGTGGACAGATTTCAGTGCAACCTATTTATTTACAAACTATTCTTAAATCTATTGATTTTCATAATTTAGAAAGTCCCAGTTCAAAACATAAATCTAAAATTGACAGTCTCCATTTTAGCACTTCACCAACAGGATTAAATTAAAACCGTATATCTAAAATATAACTATAGCATTATTTTAAAAATTGTTTGTCTTCTTTTTCGCTATACATTTTTCTCTATATACAATTTCGGATCATATATATATGTATATAAATATATATATATATATATATATATATATATATATATATATATATATATATATATATATTGTTGTGGTTTGAATTAGTCTAAACTATTTAGAGAAAAATATCATAATATAAATTTAATTTCAGCGACCAATAAACGCGATTTAATATATAAATAGGAAAATTATTTCTGTAAAAACCAAATACATAAGGATAAGTAATGGATTTTCTAAGGTATTGTTGTAAATTTATTAAAAGGTTCAATATTTATAACACTTACGGATTTAATTTATTTCTTTATTTATATTAACTTATCTGACAATAATTTATTATATCCGTACGTAACAAATTCGCGAGCGCGGGTGTTGAGAATTAACTGGCCCTCCATATAAAAATGTCGTATTTATATACGAAATCCTGATATACTAGAACAGCATAGAAAGATCGCATTGTCTTGCATCGAAAAATCGAGAAACATCTAGTTGGAGGATTCACCATAATTTGAACCTAGATCCTTCGCCAAATTTCTACAACAAAACAGAATTATTAGTCATCATATATTTAGTCCAGTATATATTTATCGTAACATTGCCCCCCTCTTAAAAGATGGTTCCTCCTGGAACCTTGTCGGGACTGGAACCGGAACTGTATGCTGGTATCGGCAACTGGACCCTCTTTTACAACTTCTAGTTGTATAAAAATGACAAGGGACGGTTTTCTCTCCGCACAAGGTACTTAGCGGATTGCAACAGACTAACACCTGGACTTCGGTGTCTTTGAAGATCTCCTCCACCATATTTCGGATAACCCTCCAATCTAATTGGCGGCACTCCAACTTTGGCATGGCTAACTTTTGCACGTCGGACTCTAGTACGTGCTCTCTCAATTGAAGTAAGGCTTCCCATACATCTCGGTAGGTAGGTTGGTCACGGGCAGTGTCTTTTGTTACCAGGTAGAAAAGGTAACGTGATGCATCTTGGAGTTTCAAGGTTTTACCGGGAGCTGGCACCTGGCATTGCAGTTCTGCAACTCGACCAAACTTCCTTCGAAAGACGGATGCCAACCCTGGTGCGTCTTTGATACTGGCCGGGATGGTAAGGGCCAGCGAGTAGTCATCGGGGAGCGCGAGTAGATCTTGCTTTTCTTCAGTGGTAACACCATGTCTTGCTTTACCGGTACCTCCATAGGCACCCATGAATTCCTCAAACGTGAGGTCAGACACGTCTTGGACTTGGTTTACTTCCACTTCTTCATCTACGTCGTGGTCACCTTCGAAAGACGCCAGCCGGTTATGGTGTACTATCATCGGCTTTCCCTTCGGAATCTTGCTTATTCGGTAGATGACATCGTTGATCTTCTCCATAATGAGGTATGGACCTTCCCAAAACTGCTGCAATTTGGGAGAACAACCTTTTCGCTTCTTGGGATTATACAGCCATACTTTGTCGTTCTTCTTAAAGCAACCCTTTTCGGCTTGTGTATCGTACCGTTTCTTCATTCGGTCGCTAGCGATCTGAAGGTGGGAACGGACTAACTCATGTACATCGTCCATTCTTCTTCGTAATTCGATCACATAATCTTCACCTGCTACATCTTCTCCAGGTCGACATCCAAACTCGAGATCACAAGGTAGTCGCATTTCGCTTCCGAATAGGACTTTGGCTGGTGTCTGGCCTGTTGATTCGTTAACAGCAGATCTGTAGGCCATTGTGAAGAACGGAAGGTATTGGTCCCAGTCTCGCTGATGATCGGACACCATCTTTGTCAAATACTTGCCAACTGTCCTATTCATTCGTTCTACCATACCATCCGATTGCGGATGATACGCGGTAGTTCTTGTTTTCTTCATGCCTAGTCTATCACATATTCCTTGGAATAGATCACTTTCGAAGTTCCTGCCTTGGTCACTATGGATCTCCAAAGGCACTCCAAATCGGCTGATATATTCTTGGATCAACTTATCTGCAACGGTGGCGGCCTTCTGGTCTGGAAGTGCGTAAATCTCGACCCACTTAGTGAAGTAATCCATTACTACCAACATGTACTTGCCCCCATTTTCACTTTCTGGAAATGGCCCTGCAATGTCCAAAGCTATTCTTTCAAACGGGCTTCCAACATTATATTGTCTCATAGGAGCTCTCCTTTTCCGGTGAGGCCCGTTACTCGTAGCACAAATAGTACATTTCTTACACCAGCCTTTTACGTCGTCGGAACTGTTCATCCAATAAAACCGTTCCCGAATTCGCTGAAGGGTTTTCCTTACACCAAAATGCCCTCCCGATGGACTGTCGTGTAACTGACGAAGTACTTCGGCTATTCTGCTCTTTGGGATCACCAACTGTCTTCTTTTCTCTGAACCGTCATCATTTTCCAGGACTCGTTTGAGCAAGCCATCTTCGATGATAAATGAGTCCCACTGGGCCCAATACGTCTTAACTACTGAGCATAGGTTTGATATTTCCTGCCAAGGTGGTCGACGGTTTTCCTCTTTCCATTTTCGGATTTTCTGTATAACTGGATCTCTCTCTTGTTCTTCCCTTATCTTAGTAGGCGTCCAGTCGTCGTTGACAATCGTCGTTCTTAGCACTGCTGCTTCCTTGGATTCCGTTTTGTTGCAGTGGGGACACTCTGCTGGGCATGGCCGTCTGGAAAGAGAATCAGCGTTTCTGTGGCTAACTCCGGCTCGGTGCTCAATCTTAAAATTGTATTCTTGGAGTCGTTCGATCCACCTGGCTATCTGACCCTCTGGATTCTTAAACTGCATCAACCACTTAAGGGCGGCATGGTCGGTTCGGATTAAAAACTTCCTTCCATAGAGGTATTGATAGAAGTGCTCTACTGATTTCACTACTGCCAGAAGTTCTCTTCTCGTGACGCAATAATTCCGCTCAGGTTTTGAAAGAACTTTACTAAAATATCCGAGGACTCGTTCCTGTCCTCCTTGAATCTGAGACAGCACTCCTCCAATTCCCACATTACTTGCATCTGTATCTAAGATGAACTCTCCTTCTGGCAGTGGATACCCTAAAATTGGTGCTGTTATTAAATGCTTTTTCAAGGTCTCAAAGGCATTTTGGCAGTCTGTATCCCAGCGGTAATCTCTTGCTTCCTCCGTAAGTCGCGTTAATGGCTTAGCGATATCTGCAAACTTCTTAATAAACCTCCGGTAGTAAGTACATAGTCCAAGAAAACTTCTCACTTGATGTTTGTCAGTTGGTTTTGGCCATTCCTTAATGGAATCGATTTTTCCCTTATCCACGGCCACTCCTTCTTTACTGACTATATGACCCAGATAATTGACTTTACCTTGAAATAGCTGGCACTTCTTGGGGTTTAACATCAATTGGGCAGCTTTAAGTCGATTAAAAACGTTTTCTAAATTCCTCAAATGATCTTCGAATGTCTCCCCCAAGACGATTATGTCATCTAAATAAACCAGGCATGTTTTCCAAGATAACCCTCTCAACACATTTTCCATAAGCCTCTCAAATGTCGCAGGAGCATTACAAAGTCCAAATGGCATAACGTTGAATTGCCACAATCCAGATCCTGTGGTGAAGGCTGTCTTTTCTTTATCGACTGGGTCCATTTCTACCTGCCAGTATCCAGACTTCAAATCTAAAGTAGAAAACAATTTACTTCCAGCCAATGTGTCCAATGTGTCATCGATCCGAGGCAGAGGATAACTATCTTTCTTGGTAACGTTGTTCAGCAAACGGTAATCCACACAGAACCTCGTCGTTCCGTCTTTCTTCTTAACCAGGACCACCGGAGAGACCCATGGACTCGTAGAAGGTTCTATCACCCCGTCTTTCTTCATTTCCTGAACAATCGTTTCAGCTTCCTCTCTCTTCGCCTGTGGTAATCGTCGAGCTGTTTGACGAATTGGCTTAGCATTACCAGTATCAATTTTATGCTTAACAACGGTAGTTCTTCCCGTCTTTCCTCCTTTCGGTACGAAAATATCACGATACTGCCGAAGAAATTCCCTTAATTTCCTTTTCTCCATCTGATTTAGAGACTGTCCTGCAACTGCAACTATTTGGTCGAATTTGTCGTTGGAATTATCAGATGTTGTCGCCTGACGGATTATGGATGTCACAGGTACACAAGTTCCTACTTTTGTCTCTTTCTTTATGGTCACTGGGTAGTCGTTGACATTGATAAGTCTCACAGGAATTTCTTTAGCCGAAGTCACCAATTCCTTTCCAATTATGATTCCACGGCCAACCTCATCGTCGTGGTTCCAAGGCTCCATCATAACAGGTGTCCCTTCGTCTACAATTCCCTGTAGTCGAGCTACTATGATCGTTTCGCTTCTCGCAGGCACGACTGTATCTTCTGTAATGGCTGCTTGCACAGTGTTGTCATTATGTGGATGAAGAAATACCTCCTCGTTGCCAACTTTGATTACCTTATTCTTAAAATCCAATTGGAAACCATGCATATTCATTACGTCCATTCCTAATATAACATCCTCTTCGATGTCAGCAACTATAACAGTATGGACGAACTTTTCTGCTCCAATTCCCAATTGTACCTGGATTTCTCCATGAATGTTGGCATTTTCACCTGTAGCGGTCCGAAGTCGCAACCTCGTTGGTAACAGTTTCTTACGGCTGTTTATAACTGTTGGACGTATAATGGTTCTGGTCGCTCCGGTATCCACCAACAACGTATGTCTTTTACCATTTATTTCTCCATCTACATATACACTATCTTCACGACATTTCAAAGAAGCTATTAGTATGAGAGGGTCTTTGGAAAAGTTTTGGGTCGAAGCTGCCCCCCCAAGGCTGACCCGTTCTAGTTTTCCTGATGGTGAGTTTCTTGATTTGCGTCATACCTAGGGTGCTTACAGGAGCTTCGTACGTGTCCTATTTCGCCACAATTCCAGCATCTGATGGTCTTCGCTTTCTTGTACGTCATGCTTTTCATCATATTAACGAGCTGGTCAAGTTTATCTTCATCTCCTTCCTCTTTTACAGTCCTAACTTTACTGTACCCGCCAGAGGCCTGCGTAGCTGACTCGTATTCGAGGGCGGCGGATAAGACATCAACCAGCGTCTTGTGACGAGCTAATCGTAGTGTTCTCTGCATTTCATGATCACGAAGACCATCAATAAACGTTTGAACGGCCAATTTTTCCATCATGTCTTCGGGAGCTGTTGGATAAGCATATCGTACCAATCTGGCAATATCTACCTCATATTCTTGAAGAGCCTCATCTTTCTTCTGTCTACGATTTTTGAGCTGCGACTGATATACATGCTCCAAATGTTCGTGGCCATATCGCATATTTAACCTCTTCTTCAGTTGTTCGAAATCATCGGTCTCCTCTACGGCTATGGTCTGAAGCACATCTAAGGCATCTCCTCGAAGAGCGATAGTCAGGTTTACAGCCTTTTCTTTTTCAGACCATCCATTTGCTCTTGCGGCTGATTCGAACTGTTTCATGTAGTTGTTCCATGATGATTTTCCGTCGAAAGTTGGGACTTTAACATGAATAGAACCTCCACTTCCTTCAAATTTCGGCCGTGTCTCCAACTTACATTTCGTCTCGTCTTCTTTTATCTCCACTGTAATCGGATTGTTACCTCTCTCTGCTGTCCCTGTTTCCTCCATCTTCCTTTCCATCTCTTTCCATATCTTTTCTTCGAAGGCCAACATATCGGCAGCAACTTGGTTTTTTAACGAAGACACTCTATCGTCAAGAGCAGATATCTCTGAAGTGACTTTAGAGATGTTAGCAGAAACTTTGCTTTCCAGAGAAGAAATCTCGTTAGAAACTTTGCTTTCTAAAGAAGCGATGTCGCCGGATACTTTGTTCTCCAATGATGCGATGTCGCCGGAAACTTTGGCTACATCACCAGAAACTTTGGCTACATCACCAGAAACTTTGGCTACATCACCAGAAACTTTGGCTACATCAGAAGAAACTTTCGAAATATCGTCAGAAACTTTGTTCTCCAATTTCGAAATCGACGAGATGACAGCGTCTTCAAATATATAAGTCTCTGGATCTAGACCTTCTTCTAGCAAAGCGTTCTTTAGTCGTTGGACTAACTCAGCCTTTTTTCCGGTGGAAGCTAATTCTCTGTCTTCAAGATGTCTTCTTAAATTAGTCACTGTCAGCTCATAAATCGTAGCCATTTTCACAATTTATTTTATATTCACTTGTATTATTATTATAAGTCTAATTTATGTTCGATCTCACTCTGACATCATTTGTTGTAAATTTATTAAAAGGTTCAATATTTATAACACTTACGGATTTAATTTATTTCTTTATTTATATTAACTTATCTGACAATAATTTATTATATCCGTACGTAACAAATTCGCGAGCGCGGGTGTTGAGAATTAACTGGCCCTCCATATAAAAATGTCGTATTTATATACGAAATCCTGATATACTAGAACAGCATAGAAAGATCGCATTGTCTTGCATCGAAAAATCGAGAAACATCTAGTTGGAGGATTCACCATAATTTGAACCTAGATCCTTCGCCAAATTTCTACAACAAAACAGAATTATTAGTCATCATATATTTAGTCCAGTATATATTTATCGTAACAGTATGATAAAGCAGATAGGTATCGATATGATAGCAATAGCAAAATATAAATATTTTGTACACAGAATTTTAAAAGTAAGGAAAAAGCTTTTAGTAAAAGATGAGGGTAGATAGTAGCCTTGATGTTTTAGTTATATTGTCATCTCAATACTTGAAAACAAAAAGAAAGAAAATATTCATGAAATTGGAAATACCAAATGATATAAGGCCATGACGACAGCAAGTTTGTTTATTGAGAAATTATTGTTAATTGAGAATGTGATTAGTTGGAATTTAAGGTGTGGAGTATATGATGCTGGAGTCTGATTATTAGAAGCGGAAGGTAGAGGGAAACGACGCCAAGCCGATTTTGCGATGCAGGAGGAGAATTTACTGTGTTCTGAAGTTCTGAAGAAGCTGGCTGTTTTGTTGCTCCATAGCCTGTAGTAAAAGTGAGCAGAGTTGCTTGTAAATAAAAATTGTGATAGCAGTTCAAAGCGGAATTTACATCCTGTAGTCAGGAAAACAGGTGTAGCATATATGTACTGCTAATCGGTAAAGTGAAAATCCTTTCGATTAGTAAGAAAGTGTGTTCCTGTGAGATAGGTGTTTATCCAGGATGTGTTTTGGAGAATCTGTAGCGGCGTTAGTATGTGTGAGAGATTTTCACCAGCTGAGGAGAACAGGGAAGAGAAAAGGAGCCAATCAAAAAATGTACAAGGAAACAAAGTTCCTGTAGTTTGGCTGTATACCATATATAACAAAAAATTTTATTAAAAATCCTTTATAAAAGGTATATAATTTAAAATACCCAATCGGGCTTTATCACAAAACGTTTTCGGAATCGATGTTCCATCATCAGTGCACTCGGTGGGTATACATGTTTTAAGTCACTAAATATGTGGGTAAAAACCCGTTAAAATTTGTTGTTTAAATTTAGATTACATTATATTTTGATAAATTCTAAGATGTTACAGTTACCAGTGGATTTGGTAACATGGCGACGTATAACTCCACGTGAAGTTGCTGGTCCTGAGACGATGTATCTACGAGGATATGATGAAAGCAACTAAAGTTGCTTTCAATTTTTTTTTCTAATCAAAAAATTGTGTATATAAAAGGTTAGTCTGATATAGGTACAATAAAAAAAGAACTTTCAACCACACTCGTAACGACATCATAACTAATTTAATTATTTCAACCTTTTGTTCAGCTATTTGCTTTTGTAATAGATATAAAATTTAATTATGAGATCTTCTTTTTGAGTACAAGTTATAATGAGTATTGATAATTTGTATATGAACATTAGAAAAAAACATTTTAGTATTCCGAAAATTTGTCGATGCCGTTAGATATTTTATTTGTATTTACAGCTCTGTGACTTTCTAAATTAAATATTTACTACACTCATTTTATTAAGATAAATATCCACTAGTAAATTCTCATCACACATGTATTTAGCTTTGAGCACTTTGTTGCCAAGTCAAAACTGGATAATATATACTGTTATATAAAAGATATGGGTGTAAGTGAATTTCCTACCTTAGTATAATAAAAGCCGTAACTACAAAAAATGTTAGTAAGAAAAGGCGTTACTGTAGAGGTGATCTCTGTTACGCCCATATCACTTAATGTTTCAACAACCATTTGACGCGTCGATAACGGCCTGTGTCAATTTACTTTATTTCTAACTTTACTTTTACGGTAAGTGTGTTGTTTTATGTAGGAGCTGGCTATCAGTTACTAGTTTAGTTTGGTAGGATGATTTTATAGTAAATGTGAATAAAACTATACAGGAATTGACAATAAGTATATAAATTATTATTATTTATAGAAATTCAAGTGCTGCTAATAGTTAAAGTGCCAGCAAAAAAAGTTTATAATAAATACTCTTTCCAAACTTTGGGTATCTTTTTATTAGGCCGAGTCTGATACGATTTGTCTCTACGACTTTTTTGTGTTTCTGGGCGTTTTTCATTTAATTTTTCCTAAAATTTTCATCTGAAAGTGGAAAATTGGAACACAAGTTCCGTCATACAATATATTTTTTTAATTAGATAGCTTTAAAATTAAAAAATATAATTGTTTAATGATAACTATAAGTCATTCAACACGTCTGACAATTTGAACATGTTGGAAAAACTACTGTGAAGAAATTCATATACCAACTAATTTTTGAGGATACTTTCATTAACAGCATTAAAAACAAATTTTTATATTGTCTGACGGAACTTGTTTTCCGATTTTCCTTTCTGACGGGTGTGGAGTTTTCAGGAAAATTATAGAAAAACGCTCCAGAACCAAAAAAAGTCGTAGGGAGCAATCGTGTCAGACTCGGCTTGATAAAGCGAAACCCAAAGTTTGGTGAGGGTATCTATCATAAATTTTTTTGCCGATGGACACTCTAACTATATTCTTTTGGTTTTTCGGTAATTTGCCACATAAGTATGGAATCCTATTTAAGGTATTAAGCGGTGTATATTTCAGTTTAAAATAATTTTTGCATCTTTTATTTTAAAAATTATTAGCAATTTTATACTGGGCGCTGTCGAGAAAGCAGATAGAAGTATGGATATAAAAACAGGTAGGTTTATTATTCTAAAAATTTTAAAAGAAATTATAAATGTCGTTCTATAAAAAAGCATTTCTACATGAACATAAAATTATTGGTAAATTTGTTTGATCACTTGCAAGAAAAATTATTGTAGATGAATAAAATTATTTTTTCGAGAAAAGGATATAAATAAACAGTTTTGGAGTCTCTATTGGGAAACCAAAAGTCTTTTATTTCAGTTGACTTTTAAAAATTCCTTTAAAAGTGCCAAATATTGTAAATCAAGCAAATTTCCGACGTTTCTTTAATTCCTTTTATAATTTAAAAAAGGTAAACATCAAGATTTCTGTACAATATTTTTTTTGTAAACTTTGAGATATCATCAAAAGAAAGATAAAGAATTAGAACAGTTCTAAGGAATTCTCACTAATTATTTTTATCTGAAAAAAAGATAATCTTGGTAGCAGCTTGTCGAAATTTTACAGAAATATAATTATTAGCCATTTACAGTTCTTTAACAGGTTGACTGCCAAGCTGAAAATTCTAATTTTTCCTGTTGCGCCAGAGTAATTTATACTAGAAAGGTGTATTAAAAAATATTGATCAGATCTTTGATTCGAGCATGTCCGACGATGAGTTACTACCAGAAAATAATGAGATTGGAAATGATCCAATGGTAGATAGAGGCGATTTTGTGATTGATCAACCAATTAGTAGCCCAGGTTCAACAGAATGGACAAATCCTGTTAGTAATCACCAACAATTCGATTTTACTGAGACTTGGGGGCTCAACCCAATTTATGCAGCAGCTATTTCTTTAGAACAAGTTTCACCGTCAACCTGTTTTTACGCATTTCTTGATAATGAAATAGTGGATATGATTAGTCAATCAAACCAATTTATATGCAACACAGCAAGTGTTAGGAAATGATGTTTCACTGAATTCGAGGTTACACGCCTGGCAACCAACGAATAAAAAGGAGATGTATCAGTTCATCGCTCTTCTGGGTTACATGGGATTAGTTCAAATGCCTTCACTATCACATTACTGGAGCAGAAAACCCTTATTTTGTAATGATATTGCTTCAACTGCTATGAGTCGAAATCGCTTTGAGCTATTGCTCAGAATGTGGCACTTTTAAAATAATGAAGAACGCGAAGAGGGAGATAGACTGCACAAAATTCAACCACTTGTCGACCTACTCTTAAGAAAATATCAAGACACATATACTCCAGGAGAAGTATTTTTTATCGATGAAAGTATTGTTCCCTTTCAAGAAAGATTAGTGATGAAGCAATACATGCCTCAAAAAACTCATAAATATGGTGTTAAAGTATTTAAGTTATGCTGTGGTAAAGGCTATACTTGGAATTTACAAATTTATGCTGACAAAGAAAGAGACAGAGGAGCTTCAGTTCCTACCAAAGTCGTGATGAATTTGTCAAGAAACCTCCTGAATGCAGGTCGAACTGCCATTACTAATAATTATTACACCAGCCTTGAACTGGCTAATCGTCTACTTGACAACCGTACACATTTGATTGGAACTTTGAGATCAAATCGTAGAGGTAACCCAAAGGAGGTTTTGGATAAGACATTGAAGAAGGGCGAAACATTTTGCAGAAAATGAATGAAAGAAAATTCAAGAGGTGTATGTGTGATAAAGTGGCATGATAAACGCGATGTTCTTATTTTGTCTACTAAGCACACTGATAGTTGCCAACTTATTGAACGCCATTCAGGACCCATAAGAAAACCGGATGCTATAATTGATTACAACGCTGGAAAATCATCAATCGATTTGTCAGACCAGATGTCCAGCTATAATTC
This sequence comes from Diabrotica undecimpunctata, assembly GCF_040954645.1. Classification (NCBI taxonomy): domain Eukaryota; kingdom Metazoa; phylum Arthropoda; class Insecta; order Coleoptera; family Chrysomelidae; genus Diabrotica; species Diabrotica undecimpunctata. Next base: position 102,201,490 of record NC_092810.1, read on the forward strand.
CGCTTTGCGTCGATCAATAAAATGATATCGTAAAATCGCGATCGAACTTCTGCTAGGTACAACTATTGTAAACGCTTATATAGTATTCAAGACACTTTTTAATTCAAACATGACGATTAGTAAATTTAGAAAAGAAATTGTATCTGACAGTCAAAGGTGGGCCCGTTTATGATCAAATCGAACAAGCTGAAGATGAACCACTGCCACCAGCAACTACAAGAAAGACTTTACGAAATCATACATTGCTAAAAAAAGATGGAATTGCTACTTCTGTAAGGAAATACTGCAGAGGTTGCTACAAGAAAAAAACTACAGGAGAAATATCTAAAAACAAAGTAAAAAAAGTTACTACATATTGCACAGACTGCCACGGGTATCCTCATTTTTGTCTGCCTTGTTTTAATTTCAAACATTTAAAAATGTAATGACTTTTAAAACCATGTTATTTTTCAATTATTTCAATAAAAACTTACTTATTTCTATCTAAAATCATTGATTTTTTACTTATTATGTACAATTTTTTTTGTGGTGTACACATATAATACATAGCGCATATGTAAGTAAATATATTTACTCACATATCCATACAGCCCAGGCGGTCATGTTGCCTATGCATTTTTAACGATATCGGCGGTCATATACCCTTTACAGACACTTTTGTTAAACAATGCACGGCGGACAAAATGACCGCTATGGCGTGAGTTACTAGTAATATGAGCGGGCATAATGACCGCTGTGGCAGTCAACCTGTTAATTCTACAACTTTACATTACTGATGCATCTATGCTCCAAATCGTTTCTACTTACCGACCGACACAAACATAAAAATTATGTTCGAATCGGTTAAAGCAAATTACAGTTTATACTGCCGATTTACAAAAGTTAAGAATCTTATGAAGTTTTTGATTGTTCTTCATTTTTTGTTGGAGATTATGTTTCTAAGATGCGACACACTTAAAAAATCATATTTACTCGAAAGCATGTAGAAATAAAAAGGTAACATAACAATCGCAATAAATCGGAACAAAAATTAAACGGAACATGACCTGACCGAAAAAATTAACGTAGGGGCAGAAATTAGGTAGAAGGATAGCATTAAGCCGAATCTCTTTAATATGATCAAGGATTCTTCTTCTTGATGTGCCTCTCCGTTACGAATGTTGGCGATCATCATGGAAATCTTTATCTTATCTACAGCAGCGCGGAAAAGCTGCGCAAATGTTGTATTGAAGGCTTTCTAACCAAATTCTGAGGTTTTTTAACCAAGACGTTTTTCTTCTTCCTGGACCTCGTTTTCCAAATATTTTTCCTTGCAGGATGGCTTGAAGGAGAGCATATCTGAATTTATTTCGCATAATATCTCCGAAGAACTGTAACTTTAGAGATTTGATGGTGGTCAGTACCTCTCGGTTTTTATTTATTCTTCTGAGGACCATCTCATTTGTGACTCGGTCAGTCCACGGAATCTTAAGCATTCTTCGATATAGCCACATCTCAAATGCTTCCAGTTTTGTGGACATATCTTCGTTTAAGGTCCACGATTCAACACCATAAAAAAGAACAGAGAAGACGTAGCATCGCAGCATTCTTACGTTTGTATCAAGAAAGCGGTTGTGACTCTTGAAGAAGACTCCAATCCGATTGAAGGTGGATCTAGCTTTTCCGATGCGTGCTCTGATTTCCTGGTTGTTGGTCCATTCTTCATTTAATATGGTTCCGAAGTAGTTGTAGTGCGTCACACTTTCTACAGGGGATTAGTTAACGTAGAGTTGACCTTCTGTTATCCTTTTTTTTGCTAATTATCATAAGCTTTGTCTTCTTAACGTTTATATTGCGTCCATATTGTTGACTGTAATACGTGATTTTGTTCATAAGAACTTGTAAGTTGTCCGCAAATACTATGGTGTCATCTGCATATCTGATATTGTTTAGGCGGTAACCATTTAGTAGAATACCTTTTTCAATTTCGTACAAAGCTTTAATAAATATTCTTTCAGAGTACAGATTGAAGATTAGAAGAGACAAAATACAGCCTTGCCTCACTCCACGCATAGTCAGTGTGTTTAACTTTAACTCTGAGATTTGCTGTCTAATTCCAGTAAAGATTTCTAATTATTTTCAGATCTTGGTTGTCAATTCCTGTTTCTTTTAGTATTTGCATCATCTTGGCGTGCTTTACTCGATCAAACGCTCTCTCGTCATCAACCTGACATGCGTATACGTCAAAGTTAACGTCTCTGCATCTCTGGATTAAGACTTCTACTAAGAACAAAGCCTCTCTAGTACCAACAGCATTTGTGAACCCGAACTGGTTAGAGGAAATATAACTTTCACACAGCTTGTAGATTCTGTTATAAATTATCTTTAGGAACAATTTTAGGAGATGACTCATAAAGCTTATAGTGTAACAAAGACAAATGAGGAAGGATGTAACAAAACAAATAAATTAAAGCTGGCTAGCTGAATGTGCCGGAGAGTGACTACTTAACACTCAAAAGAGGATTCGGCAAATTTGCATGCCCTACAGAGACCGTAGAATAAAAAAATGAATGACAAGGTAATAAACAATCTATAGATATATAACTGAGGTAAATAAAAATGATTATAGAAGTTGCTCCAAAATGTGAGTGGGCGCCAGGAAAGTATTAACATAAACTTTCCAAGGTATCTTGTAAAGCTATTTGCTGAAATACAAAAAAAAGGATACAGGTATGAATTGAAATATTTAGTTTTCACCAAAAATTTAATCCCTATCCAATATATACAATCTAAATTTACCCTAAAATACCCACCACCAATTATGTACAGTCAACTTAGTTAATTATCTACAAAAAAATAAATGCCCTAGTTGTACGCAACTGATCCTTGATGATCTAAATTTACCAATAATAAGATATACAAAAAAATTGTAATGATTGGCCTAAAAGGTAATTACTTGCCTCAGAGATGCAACTCTGTTATTTGGCTTTCAATCGAAGGTTGTAATAAAGTAATGAGGACAATATCCTGAAGGGATAAATGTCCAAAGGTTTGAAAATATAATAATAATAAAATCTTAATAAGTAACTCTCTGATTAGATGTGTACACATAAAATCGCACAAATTGAGTTAAATGGGAGGATTTAAAACCTCGACCTGGACGTGACAATTTTACTGCATATATATATTATAATTATTTAGAAAAAATGACGGGTCTTTATTATTAAATGAAACAGTATGATTTAAGATTGGAAACAAAATATTATAAACAAAATATTAACAATTAATGAATAAAAAAAAATATAAAAAAAATGAACAATGTTCCACCCTCTAAATAAGGGAGGTCTTTCGGGCTGGTATCCTGAAGTGATCCGAGAGTAGTCTGAGAGAGCTCTGGACCTCTGATGGAACAGACGGGCAAATGGGCAAATTCAAAAACGCAAATTCTTTTCCTCCTTGTAAAAAAAAATCCCCAAAAATAAATGAGAAAAAAAAATCCTCGATCCTGGATTTAACTTCTTGGGGTAGGCTAAAAAGAACAGTTGTGTTACAATTCCTCCTTACGCTAAATAAAAAGAAGGGAAAAATACAAGGTTTATTAACAAATGAAATAACTTGAAAAATATTACAAAAAGTTGCTGGGAAGCTTGTACCAAAGAAAAAAGCTGTAATGATTTTGTAGATAATGTGACCTAAGCATGGTCTGACAATATTTGATGTAAAATAAATTGATCAAATAGATAATTTTTAACGAAAACTTGCTACGGAAATATTTTTGAATGTAAAAGAACGATATGAGGCAGAATATTTTTACAGATAGACTTAATAGATAATAGATAGTTTTAAAAATGGATACCTAATTATATGTTTTTAAGGCCGGGAAGTAAAATAGAAAATTGATATGATTTTATAACATTACTATATCTAAATCCAGAATGTTTCTTAATGAAATAATGTGATAAATGACAGATAGATATATCCCTAACGAAGGGATTTTTCCCTAACGATATATCCCTAACGAAGGGACGATATTATAGAAGTTAAAATGGCTGATGGTTTTTACACTGTTATTTATAATTGAATCAACTTACCGACTAGAAGTGGCTTATAAATCAATGGCTATACACTACGAAACAACTAAAACTGTATATATTCTTCCTTCACAACGAAATTAATATTCTTTAAAACAAATTTAGCCTTCTTCTGTCGCCTATCCCTTTTTTTTGTTAAACGATGTTGTCTACCAAAAGGTTAAAACCAGAATGAGCTCTAATTGCTAGCCGGATGATCATGTTGCCCTACATCATCGTAGGTGTCGCTGTTTAAGCCAACTTAGAAATTCAAAATTCAGAAAAGCATTAAGAGGATTATGATTTTAAAATTGTATTTAAAAATGTTTACGGATTATTAAAGTAACGGACTCGTTACAATAGTACGGTAATCTTCGCATTGTTTGGCTCCTGTTTTTTTGTTGGAAGTGCAACAAACTCAGATTTCAGCCATTCTGTTGGTATTTCTCCAGAATTGTATGTTGTTAAATATATTTGCGATTATTGCTATTGATTCGTTGTCCATTAGTTTGAGTAGTTCTGCTTGTATATTATCAGGGCCTGCCACGTTGCCATCCTTTAGCTGTGTTATTGCGGAGTAAACTTCCTGCTGTAATATTCTTGGTCCATCATTTACCTCTCCTTTTAGCTCAAAGGTGTTATCTTTTTGGTATTCAAATAGTTTTTCTAGATATTCTTTCCACGTTCTTATTTTACTCTATTTTTTCAAGATGATGTTCATCAGAATCAGTTATATTTTCTTTCTGCTTTCGTTTTAGTCCCCCTATAAGTTCTTTAACTTTCCTATGTACATTATGACTATCGTACTTTGACTGCAGGAACTTAATTTCTTTGCATCTTTCCCTTGCTTCTTTTTCTTTCGCTTCTATGATTTTCGTTCTTATTAATATACTATTTATGGTTTTATATTTGTCCGGATCATTTTTGGCTTCTCTTCTCTCGTCCATTAATTTCAGGATCTTATCTGTCATCCCTGATTTTTTCTTCATTATTCTATCTGTCTTTAAGTGTTTATCCTTTAAATTTTGCACTATTCCTGTAATATGTTTGATCGTTAGTTCTTTGTTCGATTCGTCTCTAATTGCAGTCACTTGCTCGTTTAACGTGGCTTCAGGACTCTCATCTTCGTATTAAGGTCTTTCAGCATACGTAGGTCGTATGCTTGTGCTCTCCTTCTCTGCACTGTTTTGAGTTTAACTTGAAATACTCCAATCACTATAATGTGGTCTGTCTACATGTCTGCTCCAGGATAAGTCTTGACAGATGTAAAGCTGTTTCGGAATCTTTTATTTACTAAAATGTAGTATATTTGATTCCTAATAATTCTTCCGGTTCTGTCTTGAGAGGATTTCCACGTGTACAGTTTGACAGGTGGTAATTAAAAGAATGTGTTGGTGACAACTAGTTCTGAGTGTTCTATGAATTTTTCTAGCAGGTCTCCTGCCTAATTTCTGACTCCAAGTCCATGTGCTCCAATGTACTGTGTCCTATCTCCAGCTCCAATCTTGGCAATAAAATTATGAGAACTTCCTGTCGAGGAATTTTTTGTATGATACTCTTGATGTTCTGATAGAACTCAATTGCTTCTTCCTCCCTTTTGTCTGCAGTGGGAGCGTAAATTTGGATGATGGTTAAATTAATAGGGTTGGCTTCTATTGTAGTAACATCACTCTCTCTGATATTGGTGTAAAATTAGTAATGCATTTGGCAACCTTAAGTGATACGATTATTCCGACTCCAAATTCATGGGATCCATCTCTTTTTCCCGAGTAATATACCTTGTAATCTTCTTTTTGTAATTTTCCAGAATCTGGCCATCTCATTTCTGCTACTTCCATGATTTCAATATGCATTCTCCTCATCTCCTATAGGTATTGCATTGTAGATTTTCTCTGCTTTGTATAAAGTTTTGACATTCCATGTGCAGATCTTGATATTCTTGAGCAGTTCAATTTTATTATCTTTTGGTAAACTCAAAACTGTCCTCTTCGGAGATCCGATAGGAGGACTTTTACGAAAGGAGGAAGGAGGACGAAATTTATTTTTGTATTGAGCATTGCCATGCTTGATTGACTAGGGCGTATCGCTGCGGATCTTTAATGGAGTGTTTGCCCTACTTGTGCTTCCCCATCGTTATGCCGTTGATCAAATCTTTAATTCATCCGCCTTCGAGGCTCATTTCACAATTTCCGGACAATAGAGTGCCCTGCCACTTACCAACTTATCCGCCCGAAGCCGTTGGTCCGTAAGTGGGGGATTGCTTATACATATGAATGACTCGTCACACTGAATGACTCGCCACACTGAAGAGTATGAGGTAGACTACACTATAGAAATGTAGTGACCCTTCTGCCCTCGGAAACCTAATTGCCATTCGGAGTCGAAAGAAACAAGAGTTAGCCAAGAGAGGCTGATAGGAAAGATTAAAGACATTTCACTCAAGACAAGTTGAAAAAGAGTAATTTGTGAAGGCCTTTATGATGCGCCAGGTGCGTTTCATAAGCGTATGATATGAGTATTTCTGCACCTTATCTTCCCACTCATACCTCGGGGTGTTGCCTACAGACTGTATGGCTCGTGCAGCATACTGTAGCGTGGAAGATAGGGTGTGCATCATTTTTACAATGGAGACACCCCAACTCCATGATGTGACTCTTTGACCATGGATAAGATCTGAAAATCCTATATTAGATGGTAAAATGTTATATCCACTCTATGTTTCTTTATAATGCCGAGCTTGGACTGTTAATGTTGACTTAATAACAAAGGTGGAAGCTTGTAAGATGCAGAATTTTAGTAGAATTTTGAAAATACCATGGACCGATCATATTACGAATGAAATGGTTTTGCACAGAATGAGAAAAGGCAGAGAACTTTTGACTACCATTAAAAAGAGAAAAACAGCATATTTGGGGCATATACTTAGAAATGAACAATACAAAGTGTTGTAGCTTATTATGAATTGCAAAATCAAAGGAAAAATGAGTCCTTGTAGCCGACAAATATCCTGGCTAAAAAACATTTGTGACTGGACCGGGTTGAACACACAGACGCTTTTAAGAAAAGCGGCAGATAAAGACGAATTAGCAATCATTATAGAAAAACCTTCATTATTGTAGTCGGCTCAAAAAGAAGAAGAATATGAATAGGATAATACAAAGAGCAAATGAAACCAATATTAACTACATTATGGAGAACCGAGTTTTGAGAATTCCCTTCTACGCGGATGATGCAGTAATCATGGCAGAAAATAAAGACGACTTCCAGCACCTATTTTACAGATTCAATATAGCAACACACAAGTTTAACATGACAATATTTCACGAAAACACGAAGTCAGTAAAGGGAATGTAAGAGTTCTACGCCACAAACTTCGATTTAATGAATTCCACTATAAGAATTAACAGAGGCGCATCCACCAACATCTAAGGTCCATTCTGGTAATTTTTTGATCTTTTTGTCTTGTAGGTAGAACGACTCTATGTGGTTGAATGCAGTATGTGTCGTGCGCATCGAAGCATGCCAAAAGGACATTACGTCATATCTTCGTTTCTATTGGTCCGATCGTGGCAGATGAGGGCTAGTTGGAAAGGGAAGGGAGTAGCGAGTACGTTGAGACAAAAAAAAACAAAGATGGCGTCATTGCCAAAACGGGACTATACCGTATCTTTGTTGTTATTGGGCTAATTGCTACGTACATGTCATCAAATTTAACGGGGAAGGATAATGAATACAAAGACACAGAAAAACAGACACAAGACATTGCCAAGAGTGCACTATCTCATATTTCCGTCATTATTAGCCCAATTGAAGCATACGAGGCACTAACTGAATGAAGAGGAGCTAGCCAATACGTAGGTACAAAAAAGAAACACAGTAGTATTATTAAAAGGGAATTAAGTCAAATTTTCAGTGCTATTACACTGATTTTAATAAAAAAAACATACATCTAGATGTAACGCCTAAACTGTTGCCTAAACTCTGATGACTAAATATCAAACCAAACACCCATAACAAGGTGCATACTATAGTTGATAAAGATCGATCTAACCATAATATAATTTAGAATGTACGGCTACATTGACTAACGGAAAAATGGATATAGCCAAGAGCCCCATCAGATGTAAAATAATTATTAACGAACATATAGTAGACCTAGTCATAAATTTCAACTACCTCGGAAAATATGTTTCGTATAGTAGACATACTGCAAAAGTTGTAAAAAAACATGTCAATAAGGCAACCAAAATACCGGGATACTTGAGGCATATCATATATGAAGACACAAATATATAAGCGTAGATAGCAAAATCAGGATATATAAAGCATATGTAATGCCAGTATTAACATACTCATCGGAAACAAGAGCTAAAACGTCGTCATCGCTTACAAAAATATTGATGAGAACAAGAGAAATTAAAAGAACCATAAGAGGAATTTTTTTCAAGGATAAAATAAGGAATAAAGCATAAAGCATTAATAGTAACATTAATAAAAATTGGCGTTCGTTAATAAATTTACAACGATTTTTTAAAGTTGTGCGATATTTTAGGTAGCTTTGAAGGTTAAGAATCTGCAATATACACATTAAAAAAAATAACATACATTCAAGAAGTACCGTTAAATGGACTGTCAGGTCTCATCCGTTTGTTTATGTAACTTTTGGCAATTTACACCATATACATAGTTCTATTTAGCGTTTATGCACTGAAATACGATGCAGGTGATTCCCCAGTAACTAAAACTACATCCTGTGGTTCTTTCTTCTTTAAAAATGCATGTACAATGGCAAGAAAAGTTATTACACTCTTGTTTTCGTAACGCGTGACATAATGTCTATTTTGATAAAATGAAATTTTTGTTACATGTTTAGCTTTTAAGTAGTGACCATAAATTAGGAACGCTGGCAAAAAAGCGTAAGTAACAATTTTTTATTGCATAGTGTAGCAAAAGAAAGATAATTTATAAAACAACTATATAATATAAACAAAAAATTATTTTATAATTTTCTTGGTTTCTTTCTGAAACTGCAACTTTCTGCAAACTGCAAACTGCAAACTTTCTGTTTGGTAGCAACTGAGTTGCTATTATCAAGTCCTCGTAGACACTTCGTCTCAGGACCAGCAACTTCATGTGGAGTCATACGTCGCCATGTTATCATATCCACTGGTAACTTTAACATCTTAAAATATAATACCAAATAATGTAAACTAAATTGTATTATACCACTTTTAACGGGTTTTTACCCTGATATTTAGTGGCTCAAAACATGTACACCTAGACACTGATGATGGAACATGGATTCCGAAAACGTTTGTCTTCATGACATAGCCCGTTTGGGTTTTTAATTTATATACCTTCTATAAAGGATTTTTACTTAAAATTTTTTGTGATACATGGTATACAGCCAGCTACAGGAACTTAGTTTCCTTGTGGATAATAATTATAAACCTAATAAAAAATATCACTTTTTTAGTATTTACTACTCATTTTATTAATTCATACTTTGTTACTAATACCGTTTATAAAATGTACTAGGTACTGTTTCATATATGATCTTAGTTTACTGAGTTTATATTTTGAGTGTGCCATTTCTATTCTATCTCAACCGTCTTCCTTTTGTTTTAGCATCTAAAATCAACTTTAACGTTGCAACCGCACTTTACACTGCCAAGAGCTAGTTTTTGGTCGCCACTAATGCACACGTTAATTCTAACAGCTGTTGTACAGTGGCATCACATTTAAAGGGATTATATTATTAAATGTAAATACAAAGGTTTTAATAAACTAGTGCAAGTAAGCCATACGTCACCTACAGAAACATATTTATATATAAAATTTTGCTGTATTTTGTACTATATTTCTTTAGAATTTTTCATTTTTAAACACTATTTCGATAATCGATCCTTTCCTTTGCTATAGATCCGATAATCCTTTAAACTTAATATATAAGATATAGTTTTGGTAATAAGGCATATACCATTATTGTCTATATCAAAAACAATTTGCAATTCTTTTTGGTGCTTTAGAAGGTCACTGGCATTCTAGTCGAAAATATTTAGGTGTCTTGCTATTTCTGGTTTTAGAAATCGCTTATTGTGAACGTTTTTAAGTTTGTGATTCGTACGCCTAACTTCTCCAGGTTTTCTTAAATAAGGTAAAGTTTTATGTCAATGTTATGTTAAAATTAAAGAATATCATGATTATTACACAATCCAACTAGAAAATATAGCCAACCGAGTAAGCGCATTAACTAAAAAAAGAATACCTATATATAGAGTGATACTCAAAAAAAAATAACACCTACAAAAAGTTTCTGAAATATTTTTTTGTGGGATGTCCAAGTTAAATATCATGTTTATATGGGATACTTTTAAAAACATTGCGGGAATTAAATCTTGAAAAACGATAATATTGAGGAAAGCTCGAGGAAAGAGGTAAGTGTTTACATATCAAAAAAGGAAACCCCATGACTTAAAAAGAAAGTAAAGTAATGTAAAGAAAAAAAAGATCTTTTATAATACAAAATACAACAAACCGAACAGGCATACAACTACTATAAACAAATTAGAAATAAAACAAATTCTGTAGTTAAAAAAAATAAAAAGAAACACTGGCAGAGCTTCTCAAAACAGATAAAACACGACTTCTATGGAACAAAGAAAGAAATATGGAGCATGATCATAAGACAAAGAAAAGAGATGAATCAACTAATAAAACCGCATTTAGAAGGAAACATCTACAGATTACTTTTTATCCCTATTTGCTAAAGGTGGAGGACCAGATCTGACCTAATAACTAGTAAAACTAATCAATCCAAAAAATAATAGAACAAAACAGAATTCCTCAAAAATGAAGATCAAGCATCCTAGTACCTCTTTTCAAAAAGGGAACCGATTGAATCCGGAAAATTACAGAGGAAATAATTTATTCGACGCAACACTAAAATTAACAACCAATGTGATAAAAAATCAATTGAATGAAATTATAGCACTAGAAGAGAACAACAGCAAGGTTGTAGGTAGGGTAGATCATGCACTGATGCTATATTTATAATGAGGTTAGTGCAAGAGAAATCATTAGAATACAACAGACCGGTATATCTATGTTTCGTTGACCTTACGAACGCATTTAACCGGGTCAAATTATCAGAGACAAAAAGGACATTATCCACTTATTGTGCCACAGACAGATACATTCAGGAATAATCAAATCTCTCAAAACTATTTACCAAAACAACATAATAAAAGTAAAAGTAAAAGACAATCCAACTGACCCCATTAAAGCTGGCAATGAAATAAGACAGGCAGATTCTATATTGTTTAACCTGATTATGGATGACATAATAAAAAAATTTAAAGCTAAAAAGATACGAAATGAAAGAAAAACAATTTAACCCTAGAGTACTAACGTACGTAAATTTTACGTACCGATTTTAATTTGATGGCTACTGAAAAAAAAAACTAAACGTGACAATGCTTAGCCGCGTCGGCTATGCTATCCTCACTTCGTGGCCAATAAAACAAATGAATATTCGGTTTGATTTTAGTTTGGATTAGGCTTTGATGGTAGTATTTATAACACTCTGTACGTAAAAAACACATATGGTTAGTATCTGCGTAAAAAGTTTTGTGCGTAATTGTGACGTGTTGTTATTTTTAACCTATAAATAAGATTGGAATAAATCATAATAAAAAGTGACCTAGTGATTTCAGTGATACAGAAGATGACCTAGAGGAGTTAGAAAATTCTTTTAACAGCGACGATAGCATTGAAGATAGAGACTATAATCCAGCACAGGACGAAGAAAATATCTTCACAATAATACTAGGTAACACCTGGGCAGATACACCGGCAGAAACTCACAGAGTAATAAGAAATACGTGCTCTCATAAAATAATTAAAATTACGCAGCCGCAGTCATCAGAATCAACATATACTGATAACCGTATGAAACCAAAAGCATTTCTTATAATATTGGATTAACAGTCTTTAGCAGATAAATTGGAGTAATTTGCCAATAAATGATGGAGGTCGTAAAGTCGTAATCAGAAATATTGTTTACATCCATCCAAGTCCAACCAAATTAGCCAAAGATGCTATAGAACCTATAGATGTTTTTAATTTATCTTTTACTAATAAAATTTTGGACGAAATTTTGCTAGGCACAGACGAAAAAATTGCAAAGTTACGAGATATGTACGAGACAAAAAAGCTACTGTTTAAGACACGACATTGCATAAACTGAAATCACTGTTAGGTTTGTTATTTTTATCTGCAGCTTTAAAAAATAGTCAGATTTCAGCTGATGTTTTGTTTGATGGCACTTATTGTGGCATTAGATATAAATCAACGATGAGTAAAGAAAGGTTCAACTTTTTTATCATTTCTTTACAATTTGACTGACAAGAGAAGGACAGGACGTATAAAATAAATTAGTTTTGCTCCAATATCTAAAATTTGGAACTTGTTTATTTAGGATTTTATGGCAGGTATCCATTTTGCATGTATATGAGAATCAAACCTAGTAAATACAGAATAAAAATACTATATAGACTGCGATGTGGCTACAAAATATCTAATAAATGCAGCACCGTATCTGGGTGAATCTACTGTAACCAACGGCATTTCGTTAGCAGAACATTTTGTCACAAGACTAAATTATTATCTTCCTTTTACAATTTGACATTTGTCTAAACACTACGAAAAAATAAAGGAGAAATAACTCCTGAACTGCTCGATAACAAAACTTGGAGGTGCGGTTTAAGTATGTCTGTGTTCTATAAAAACATGATTTTATTATCTTATAAATAAAAGCAAAATAAGACAGTTCTTTTTCCTTCAAGTATTCTTCTGAAAACATTAATCATGAAACAACAAAACCCAAAATAATCCATACATATAATTCAACTAAGCGAGAGCGCCCACCAAACTGGCGTGACATGTAATGTGGCAGTGACATAGCACGGGCATGGTACTGACGTAGGAGCTAGCGCACACTAAAGTAGCATAGCATGACATTAAAAAGGCTAGTTAAATTAAAAATGTCATCTTCTAAGGATGAAGTTATGCTTACGCTTTTAAACGTCAACAATATGAACAAAACTCGACCGCAACGTCAGTTTTGGTTACACCTTTATTGAAAAGAGATGTAAGAGCATAGTAGATTTAATATCTTTAAAGAATTAAATATGTCTCCAGCCAAATTTTAATCTTTCTGCAAAATTCCGGACTTGCGTTGTCATAAATACCTGAAAATTTAAAACGAATATTAAATTCTGAACTGCCTTCCATATTTAAATTTTTCAACAAACACATATACAAAATGCAAGTAGCACGTGGTAAAAAGTAGAAAAAGCTCTTTTTTTAACGACGTGGCGTAGCAAGCTGCAACTTAAAGGTTGTGAGTTACAGCACTTTATTTAATATAATTACAACTGACTTTAAAATAAAAATTTACAGTATTTATAAGAAATTAATTGATGACGACCTGTCTGAAATATGTGTCGAAACTGCTGATCGGCTGGACTATTGAACTGCAATACCGCTGACAATCGCGACAATGTGTCTTAATTTGCCTGACGCCACTGTCACTGTCATTTTGGTGTGCGCTGAATCATTCGTTTGCATTGGTTACACTTGCTACTTGGCACTTGTCATGCCTGGCATCACAGCCACCTAAAGCTTACAAGCCGTGAAATAAAAATGGCAACGCCGCATCAGCTGTTAGAAGTAGTCCGACTGTAAAGAGCCCAACAAAATAATAAATAAAAGAGGAACATCATAATATTCGCTACAAAGTTAGAATTAAGTAAAAAAATCGTACAAAATAGTCTGATAAAGTATATATATATATATATATATATATATATATATATATATATATATATATATCACATCTATTAAAACTGCAAAACATTGAATACAATGAGGTGTAATATTAATAGAATTTAAAAGTAATACTAGTGCATTCAGCTTACATTATTTACATAATTTATGTTAAAAAAAAAGGAAATAATCTTTTAATATATTTGTAAACAACTTGCAGTTTATTGAATTCTAGTATCCCTTGAGCGAATATTATATTTATTAAGAGTGGCTTAAAAAAATGTTATTGAAATTCCATGTATTTATTTTTTTAAAGTTGAAAGCTTGCGCTTTTTAGATAAATTTTTAGTTAGTTTCTTTGTCATAATTTCATTTTTCTTGTTTTTTGTGAAGTTATTTAACAAAGTATTGGAGAAAATCACAGAAATTTTAAAATATAGTTCTCTAACAGCTGTTCCACAAACACAAATTTTAGAAAAATCAATATAAAAATTGTCACTTTCCTAACTCGTGGGGGCTAAAGAAGCCAATAAATATTTTTGATTTTTATGAGACAAAAACAGTGACATAGTTTCTGGATGTTTAATTATGTATTCAAAAAGAGCACACGAGTGATAATAAATATAATGAACTTCATTTGTTGCAACAGATAAACCACCTCGTTGCAGATAATCAAAATATTCATCATTTACCTTATCACCTGTACATTGTACAATCAGATCTCTACAGGTAAGGCATTTAAGAGTTTTTTGTACAGTATGAACTGCATATCCACTAATATATATTTGACTTGATTCCTCACTCAATAGAAGTAAATTCTGAACATTCTATGAACTGATTAAGTGTTGCACAATTTAGATCATCAGGTGGCTGAAATTTTAATTGTGTTAAATCACTAGTAACAGACGATTTCAGAATATTCTGTATTCGGATTTTTTTTTCTGAATCAAGTAACTGAAATATTATAATTACAGCCAGATAGGTACCTATAACGACCAAACCTTTCTTCTAAAGTATCCGTTTGGAATTTGCCAGGTAATATAAATTCTATATCTAAATGATTAAATGAATACTCTATTACTTTGATCAAAATTGATGTGCTGTTTTTAAGAGCAAGGTATGTATCATTTGTAAGTGAAGAGCCTTCAGGAATTTGATGCCAAGAATCTAGCCACATCACAAATTTTTTTAAAAAAACTACTTTGAAATCATTATCTGAAAAAATTGGGGTAGCCAAATCATTCCTTTTTACCTGTCCTTTAAATTTAGTTTTTACATTAATTATGTTCCACCAACTTCTAATAATTTCTAAAAATGAGGCTGTGTCTGTATAAATACTACATGACTGTAAAGCAGCTATTGTACTTTCATGAAAAATATTGTCTACCAAAGACACTTTTTGTCTTTCAAAATTATTTGGATAAATAGATTTATGATTTAGTTTATATGCTCTTTTGGTTAAAAAGTTTATCTCAATTTGGTACAATGTTTGTAAGTCCTTAAAAAATGCCTTTTGAAGAACTGAATGATTATTAAAATCTGGAAAAATAAAGGTTTTTTCTGGGTCTTTCTTATTAAGCCAATTATTCCTAATAGTTTTAAAAATATGTACAAAATCATATAATAAATAAATATTCTCATTATTAAACTTAGGATTAGATATGGAAAAATTTGGAGATAACTGACCAAACATGTTTTGATTTAAACGATTGTTGTCGGTAATCACACACAATACTTTAAATCCACAGTCCTGAATATACTGAATTGATTCAAGAACTATGTCTTTGAGTTCATTACCAGCAATATTACATACAGGTACTAAACGCACCACTTCTTTAAAATGTGCAAATGCTGATGAAATCATTAACGTTAGAATAGTTTTCGCTAATTGTTTATCATTGTTGGCAGCAAAACCAGTAATTTGTTTTGAGTGATAATGAACTCCAGGATTTACATATATTTCATCTACAAGTAAATTGTCTACTTTTTCTCGATCATTCAGATTTGAAGCAAGATATGATAAATAATTATTTTCTAATTGATCATCAGGAGATACATGAAAGGATGATGTTATCATTTGTAAATATCTTTTAGTGGGCAAATTTAAGTACTGCTGAATAATATTATAACATGATGTTGACTGATTATATATGGTAAGAGCAAAAATAATTGTTGGTAGAGAATATTTTGCTCTACTTGCTGTTAGTAACAGTAACTGATTTTTCACAAAAGCCAGAACTCCCTTCATTTTATCTACATCCGTATTTTCTATCACTCTGTCAATTTCACTACATATTTTGGTTATTTTAAAATTATTGTCAATAGGACTTTCAAAAAAAAAAAAGAATACCTGGACAGCAGATTTTCTAGTTGTGACCACCGCGATAACTTACAGTCAAATGGTAAAATACATTTTAAATCACGAGGCGACAGTTAGATGTCCTTCACATAAACAGATACAAGTAATTCCTTCGTAATGTTAATGTTTGAAACAACTTTTATGCACTCATCACTGCACTGATTGTCAATATTTAATAAATAAAAACAAATCCTTTCTTCTACAACTTTTATTTGCCAGTTTTTTAACTCAACCCTCTCACTAACACTTTGTAAAAGTTCCTTGAAATCCACGATAAGGTCCTTGTTTTCGAGTTCTTTTATATTATTTTCTTCCCGGAGGCTTATTTCTGCTCGTCTAGTTTCAGGATTTTTTCTTGTTGGTGGTTTTGGGTTAGATAAATATGACGGTTGGTTTTCAAAAATCCTTGGTATCGCATTCTCTTTCAACTTGGGAAAAACCAAATTTCGTTGAAGAACCGTACCATTTTTATCAATGATTGACTCACTTTCAATAATATCCGTTGCATCAAAATGTTTTTTACATACTACCGAACTAGAAGTTACTGTGAAATCTTCACGGTTAATAGATCTAAATCACTGAGTACGAAGGTGATCGTTTTTGGGAAAAGAGAATGTACTTTGGGCCTTTTCATACTTTAAAGTAGTTGCATAATTTGATTTGCAATTTGGTACACTGCAGTGTCTCGGCATCTGTAATTAAAAAATATATTAGAATATCATATTACTACTCCCTGTACCAATAAATTAACATCGACTTGGGGTTTGTAATTACTAAAAACCAAAGCAGTGTCTGAATTTGTGAATTGAACAGTTTGTACATATTATTTGTCTGAATAATATATATCTAATTCTTTAATGCTTCATACAATTATTACAATATACGTAAAAAATACATACCTTTTTTTTTAATCGAATAATTCACCAATAATACAAGAAATACAAACAAAATTAGCATAATCTCTCCAAGTAAACACAGGGCTATTGGACCACTATCGGACTACCTCCAACGTTGCCAATTTTCTTACTTCACGGCTTGTAAGCTTTAGGTGGCTGTGCTGGCATCCATGCATTGCCACCAAACTGGCATGACAAGTGGCAAGTAGCATGTGGCGCGCGTCTATCATGTTACTTAAAATGTAACCAATGCAAACGAATTCTTCAGCATACACCAAAATGACCGTGACAGTGGCGTCATGCAACTTGCTACGCACCGTCGTTAAAAACAGAGCTTGTTCTACTTTTTGCCATGTGCTACTTGCATTTTGCATGTGTATTTGTTAAAAAATTTAAATATGGAAGACAGTCCAGAATTTAATAATCGGTTTGTCTCATTAATTGAGAAATTTCCTGGTATCTATGACAACACAAGTCCAGAATTTTTTAATTTTTTAAATACATTAAATCTGCTATGTCCTTGCATCTCTTTCCAATAAGGGTGTAGCCAAAACTGAAGTTGCGGACGGGTTTTGTTCATATTGTTGACGTTTAAAAGCGTTAACATAACTTTGTCCTCAGAGGGCGATATTTTGAATTTAACTAGCCTTTGTAATGTCATGATACTTTAGTGTGCGGTACCTGCCATGCTAGTGCCGTGCCCGTGCTATGTCACTGCTATGTTACATGTCACGCCAGTTTGGTGGGCGCTCTCGCTTATAGGAACTGTAGATGAGTTTGACCAAATGTCTTAAAACATTTGCTGTAATAGGAAGACTAGAAGGTGACCGCTATGCATATTTTACAATATGATGACTATTGTAGGATTAAATGCTTTTGTAATTAACCATCACAATGCAAGTAAAAACAAACACAAGCCACTATCTAGATTAAATTTTATGCTGAAACTTGAAGGGCAATTAACGAAGCCATGGCAACGAAAAAGGCTCTAAACAATACCAACTTTATCAAGAAGTCTCAAGGATAATCTTTCTATGCTTTTGAATTTAACGTTTATTGCTGAAGACCTCCGAGGTCTTCAAGGGAAAGGTAAACGGACTTACTTTAGTTTATGCCCTACAGCAAAGAAACAAACGATAACTACCAAATGTTACAAGTGTGCCTTGTGTGTCGAGCATCAAATAAAAATTTGGATGGAATGTGTACATCAGTAGAAGGTTATCGTTTCTATACTTTTAATGGTTATTATATGCAAAGGACTTTATTTCAGATTGCAAATGTAGCTGCAATAAAAATAGCAATGGCAGGCAAAAACAGGAATATGTCCTCTAGATGTATATGCTGTTAGCAAAGGCGATTTCCTTCCATCTGCACTAATAAATATTCAAATATATGATAATTTGAAGATTAAGAAACTACTTAACTCATTGGAACAAACTCTAAAACACCAGCATCTAACGGTGTACACCTACCTATTTTTTCTTAGTGTTTGTGGATGCCAGATACTGTTCCAACTTGTTCAGTTACAAGTATCATAACATCATTTCCGACTATTTCACCTCAACAGGTTCTAATGATACCGAAAGTGAAACAGAATAAGAAAAAAACTTTCAAAATAAAAGGAAAAACAGTCATTTTGAGTTCATCGCCATACTTAGAACAGTTAAAAAAGACCAAGGGAAAAATAAAAGCTAAGGCGACTAAAAACGTGGAGCGAGTAAAAGAATAGTCAACTTTACTAAAGACGGGAGTAGAGCTTCTAACGAGAAAGCGGTTAAAAAGAAGGGGGTGTTGTAAAATAAAGGTCTGACACACAAGAAAAGAGACTGTGATTTCAGTGACACTGAAAACGATGCCCAGTGTTTGCACAGGCAAGACTTTTATTTAACTTTCCAAGAAGGACAGGTAGCATGGTCATCGTGCTACAGTTAGGCACATAATTCTTGTGCAGACGTAGATATGAGCGAGGATAATGAATCAGTTTTTATCTGAGAATTAAGTGTCAATTAAAATTTGTGTAAGGGGTAATTTTAATAAAAGTTATTTTCTACTAATAATATTTTGAATCCATGATTATCTTATGGCGTTTTTATATGATAATTAAATACCCCAAAAGTAATCTTATTTGCATATTAAGTAAAATTGTTAACTATTTTGTTTTTTTGTTAAGTTTTATTATATTTATTGTTTTTTATAATAATTGGCTATTTAATTTCTACAGTTTGTTTTCATTTTTAATAAAACTTGTTGACTAGCCAAGGCATCAAAATTAGACGTGCCTTTCCACCCCGTGTTCCCCGACACTCCATAAATAAACTCCCTTGAAAACTTACTCAATTGCTAAAAGTGCATTCGGCGTAATATTACCATCTCCAGACTCTTTCGCGACCATCGGGGGAACGTAGATAAAATTTGGTCATACAAGGCTATCCATAAAGAGGGAGGTGACAACCTAAGAAATTTGATGCTCTATTATATCAAAGAAGTGGGAGAAAATAAGGAATAAGAATCACCAAGGAGGTCTATGAGCATAACATCCAGAGGAGTGCACAACAACATGGAACCCTCGAAAGTTAAGAAGTTGGCTATAATGGTGGTTCAAGTGGACCTAGAGAACCCAGATGTCATTAAAAGAAGGGTAGGCGCTATCGTGAACAAGAAGGCAACATGCAAGGACGAGAAGAAAACAATAGAGTTTCTAAATGAAGACTGGCCGGAGGAGGTCTTTACGAGGACCATAGTGAAAGAAGGATACATCTCGGAAATAACAAGAGATGTTGCAGTCTTTGTCACGACGAACGACGGGATAACAAAATCAAGGAAAAGGCCAAAGCGATGTTTCTGCAGCTACCAGGTGCTCCAGCGGAGGTGGACGTGGAGAGCGGCCTGGAAACTATGAGAGTCACGATGTCTGCCCATAAAAATGGAACGTGGATACACAAGAAGAAGTATGGATCCAAACTTCTCCCAAACAAAAAGGAAGAACCTGTGCCGGTGAAGTTCCTGAAAACGTGCAGAAAACTGGTACAGAAGATGGAGGAGCTGGAAAGAGGACATGTGGAAATCCACACGCCGGTAGTACTGGGAGTTGAGACATCAAGGGGAATTATGGAATGGGCTGCAAGAGGAAGAGATGTGACAATCATGCTCCTAGGTAAAAAAAAACAACAAGAAGGTGGGCCAATATCAACACCAAGCCCAAAGAACAAAATGGAGTCGTAATCATCAGCAGAACCAAAGAAAAATTCTTTGTGGATCTAATGATAGAAGTTAAAAACAAACTGACAGGAAGAAAGGAAATTGACATAAAGAGGATCAGACAGACTAGAGACCAATAAATATCGCTGGAGTTGGGAGGAGGATGGGAAATTGCGCAGGAAGTGTAGAAACTTCTCTCTGATAATACATGCGTGTCGAGAGCAGTGGCAAAAGAAGGCATCGTATAGAGAAGAATCTTGGTACAGGAAATCTCACCCAATACAATGATGAAGGAGATCTAAAAGGCCATAGAGGAAGCAGCTGGCAAAGAGCGCGATTTGAGTGCCGTGATGGATGTGGATGAAGACGCTGCCGAAAAGATCTTGAAAATAAAACAAATAAAAGTAGACTACACACCCTGCCAAGTAATAGAATCAAGGGTAGAAATACCGAGATGCCTGAGATGTCTCGCCTTTGGACACAAACAATGGCACTGCAAGTGGCAGAACAGAAGAGGATGTTGCATCAGATGTCGCAAAGAAGGTCACATAGTGCTGAAATGCAAGAAAGAAACAACCAGATGCCTCAACTGCGACGTGACTGGGCATGTGGCGAATTCAAGAATATACTTAAAGTTCAACCGACTGGTTGAAAATAGGAAATTCTGAGGACTAGTTCCAGGAAGAGTACGAGAATGGAAAAAAGAGCGCGAAAGAAGTCCAAGGCTTAGAAATGGCAAACAAAGAAAACAAGATCAGCAGCTGAGGGTGCTAAAAACTAACGTGGGAACGTTTCAATCGTGACGCTTCCTAGCAAAATGTAGTCTGGCTTTACAATGTTTCCTGGAAAGTTCGGATTCTGTAGCAGGTCTCTGTAGGAAAAAAATAGGTTTGTTGGTTAAAAAACATGCCAACGTAGGATATTCATATTAGCCTTATTTAACTTAAATCATTGTCCCGATAAGTAGTCCTTCTTTGGGAACATATTCCAGGACATCCAGTGTAAGTTATTGTCATTCTAAAACGAGAGGATACCTTGCACTTTACTGCGTACAACTCTGTACCTGTTAGATACGTAAACTTGACCTCTATTGTCCTAAATAAGAGCAATAATAGATGCAACAATTTTTGCGCTTAAAGATATCCTGAAATTTTTCAGAATTGACACAAGCGCGATAATAATAAACATTTTTGAAATCAAAAAACAAAAGGGTCATAGTGAAAACAATTGAAAATAGAGGAGCCTTCTTGTGACACTGAGGTGAGGGTAAGTTGGAACTACAAAAAAAAATCAAAGGGAAATTCCCATGAAATATATTAGTTTTTACAAAAATGGCACAAGAAAATAGTTTGAGAACTATATTGTTTAACCAACAAGGAATTAGTGAAAAATCTGCAATATTGAATATTATGAAGGATAAGAATAACATATTTGTTTGTTACAAACAAAAAGAAACATATATTTGTTTTAATTATTTTTTTTATTTTACTTGCGCCTATATTTGGCTTTAAATAATCAGCTATGCTTAAACAGAAAAGATATCTTCTACAATACTAGTATCGGATAAATTTTTCTGCAAATATATAATAATTTTGGTCTTTTTGAAATGTGTAATAGGAGTTTACTACGAGAAATCACCAATAAAGCCAAAAATACCTGTGCTATAGCATGATGTTACCTACACTGCAATAAATAAATTAAAAATTTAATTTAACGATTAAGTCCTTCGGCGTAGACTCTAAACTTTTAAGGAAAAGTAGCAATTCCCCAAGGACTTATGAAGTTGAGTACTTCTTTTACAAAAAAGCATTCTTCCAAATTATTTTTCTCTAACTTTGCAATTAAGCGACGCTTGTATCTCTACAAATCTAAATTAAAACGTTTTTTTCCTCCTGTGATCATTTTTTCTACTCGTACAACAGAGCCTAAGCTTTAAGATTAGGATCTTTTCATCCCGTTTTTCATGGCTCAAGACGATTTGAAAACTTGAAAAGTTTGCTTTATCTTTCTGGTTGTTCAGCTATAATCCCAGGATATTTTTTCTTTCTTTTCGGATAAGATTCTATATAAATAAAATACATACAGTATGTACAAAAAATTAACGTTATTTTAATATTTTAAGTAAGTTAATTGGGAATAAAAATATTAGGAAGTTATATTACTATTTCAACATTCTAAAGAGTTCTGAAACTACAAAACAAGATAAGCATTGTATTGAAATTAAATCAATGTCTAAAAGATAACGGTTGTAAAGGTATTTTTTATTTACAGTTTACTTTAACCTCTAAGGGTTCTTAGCATTGACCTGTATTTATATGAAATGTGAAAGAGGAACACAAAGATAATTCCAAATTTGGTAACTTATTCATATGGCACTTAAAATGTTTAGAATTTTTGATGAATTATTTTCACTTCAACATTCCTTAAAGGTACAAGGTAACTGTCGTTGTTGTCGTTCTTGTACATAGAGCAATCTATTAATATATGTAACACTGTTAGTTATCTCTTCAAAAAGATCAAAAAAGCTATTAGAATAGCCAAGGATACACATCTAAGAAAACAGTATGCGGAAATACAGCAATTGCATCATAAACACGATTTATTTAATATGCACAAAAAAGTTAAAGAAGCCGCAGGCTTACACAAACCTAGAAGAGTTGGGTGTTTGGCAGAGAACCAAGCAAACCACTGTTAACTGTGGAAGAAAAACTAGACACTTGGAAGAATTATGTGGAAGTAACTTTTGCAGATGAAAGGCAGAATACCATTGAAGACACTGAGTGCCAAACAGGACCCCCGATTACCATTGAAGAAGTCACGTCAGCTATTAAAAGAACTAAAGATGGTAAAGCGGTAGGGCCTGACGAGTTTTGTGCAGAATTCCTAAAACTTATGGATGAACAGGGAATAAAATGGATAACAACTGTAATCAACAACATATACGTAACTGGAAAAATACCCCAAAGCTGATTAAAGTCGACCTTCGTGACCATACCAAAAAAAGTAAATGCCAAGACATGCGAAGACTACAGAACAATTAGCCTAACGAGCCACTTACTTAAAACGTTTTTGAAAGTGATACACGGCAGAATATATAAAAAATGCGAAGAGCAAGTATCATGGACGCAGTTTGGTTTCCGCGATTCCTTAGGCACCCGAGAGGCTCTATTCGCTGTCCAAGTGCTTATGCAAAGATGCAGGGATGTTAACTGTGATGTATATACTTGTTTTATCGACTACAAAAAGGCATTTGATAGAGTAAAGCATGATAAACTTATAAACATCTTGAAAGAAGTGGGGTTAGATGATAGGGACTTAAGAATCATCTATAATTTATATTTTTATATTACAACCAAACAGCCAATATTAAAGTGGATGACCAATTGACAGAGGCAATCTCCATAGATAGAGGAGTGAGGCAAGGATGCATTCTGTCCCCGGTGTTATTTAATATATACTCGAGCAAGCGCTAGGCGAACTACAAGAAGGCGTATTAGTCAACGGAATACGTCTAAACAACATTAGATATGCCGACGACGCAGTAGTTTTTGCAGATAGTCTGTACGGTTTGTAAAGAATAATGTCGCGTATATCAGATATAAGTAGAGAACACGGACTTGATCTTAATACGAAGAAAACAAAGTACATGGTAGTCAGTATGCGCGAAATAGTAAATACACAGCTTTTGGTTAACCAACATCCAATTTACAGAGTGGACAGCTACACATACCTTGGTACCAACATTAACAGCCAATGAGATCGCTCCAGTGAAATAAAACAACGCATAGGAAAAGCGAGATCGGCGTTGATAATGATGAAGTCTCTTTTCAGAAGTTACGATTTACCACTTGCTACCAAAATCTCTCTCATTAGATGCTATGTATTGTCTACGTTATTATACGGAGTAGAGGCCTGGACACTTTCCGAAGGTTCTTAAAGAAAACTCGAGGCATTCGAGATGTGGTGTTACAGACGTATTTTAAGAATTTTACGGTGGATCGTGTGACTAATGTTGAGGTCCTAGTAAAATAGGCAAGGAATGCGAGATTATTAACACCATCAAAGAGCGAGAACTAGAATATCTTGGCCATGTTTCCAGGAATGAACAGAGATACGGCTTGTTGCAACTCATTTTTCAGGACAAGGTATGTGGAAAGAGTGGACCAGGGAGAAGATTAGGATAGCCATGTTGATTGCCATCCGTAACGGATAGGCACCGTAAGAAGAAGAAGAAGAACTGTTAGTTCACTATCACATATATAAAACATCGAAGGAGGTTCCTTTTTTAATATAAAATCATTGGTTATTTTTGTATGTCCAAGTAGCAATCCGGATATGATCACTTGGCCTTTTCTCTAAGCAGAAAGTTTTCACGGCGACACACTTTGGTTGATAGTTCCTAACACAGAGTTTAAATTTATCTAATTTATTTACCATTCTATCATTGGTTGATTTCTTAACATATTGCTTTGAATTAGTATGAACACAGGTAGATATGATGTTTGTTAACGAAGTCTCACTTGCATTTTATGCTAATATGTCAGCTTATTATTTCCACTTATCTTATAATGTGGAGTTAGCCAGAGAAACTAAACTATTATCTGACTTTGTTGGCATTTTTAGAGTTTTGCCTTAATTGAAAGCAGGATGAGATGTTTCGGGTACAATTGCTTTAGTTCTTGCACTTAGAAAAGCGCTAATGATTAAAGAATATTTAATATCATATGTGTTGACAAACTTTAATGACTGGAGGATAGAAAAGCTTTCAGCGGAGAATATGGAGGTTTAGGGAGGGAGCTGGTAGGAACTGTTAAAGTTATTTGTTGTAAAAGCCGTCCCTACTCCGTTATCAGATCTGGATCATCATGATCATTAACCTGTATGCGTCCACTGATAAACATAGATTTCCCTTAGCTCTTGTCCATCTATCTATGCCTTGTGCGGCTTGCATTCAGTTGCTAACATGCTTCAGACGTCAGTCCATCTAGTTGGTGGACGTCCTTTGCTCCGTATTGCTGCTTGTCTTGGTCTCCATTCAGCAATACATTTTGTTCATCGGTTGTCTGATAAACTGGCGACCTGTCTTGCCCAGTTCTATTTTATCGAAACGATTTTTTCGATTAATTCTGTTGTTTTTATTCTACGATGTTTTTATTCGTTTGAGAGTCGGTCTCTCAGAGAGACACCCAACATCTGGCGCTTCATTGCCCTCTGAGTCACGCGAATCTTATTCACTATCTTTTTTGTTCTAATTTTATTTACTGCTGTTTTGAATAATTCGTCAGTGGTACAGTCAAACCACTCTCTTAAATTTCTCATCCAGGTCATTCTTCTACGGCCTGGATTTCTGCGTCCCTGGATTTTTCCTTGCATTATATTTTGTAGGAATGTGTACTTTTGTCCTCTCATCAGGTGGCCTAATTATTCAAGTTTTTTCTTTTTTATATTCAGTATATCTTTTTTATATTATTAACTTATATATACTTTAAGGCAAAGAGAACTTCTCTTGTACCTAATCCTTTTCTGAATCATATCTGTGTATCGTTAATATCGATATCTAACTTTTGATAGATTCGGTTGTGGATGACTCTAAGAAATATATTAAGCAGATGACTCATCAAGGAGATTGTTTGATGATCTGAACATTGCATTGCCTTAGTTTTCTTCGGTACAGCAACCATTCTTGAGGTATTATACCAGTACTGTATGTATACTGTATTGAATAAATGTAATATTATGGTTACGGATGTATCATTTAAAAGCTTCAACAGTTCTGTACGAATTTCATCAGCTTCATTTGCTCTTCTATTTTTAGCGTTTCTTATTGCGTATTCTTTTTTTTTCAATATGTCTGGTCCAGTTGCCAGATAATCTATAGCAATTTCGGGAAGATTTGTTAACATTAGGTAGTTCATACCTGGAGATGTATTTTTTAAAATTCTAATTTTTGCTGTAAGTTCCCTTGGAGTGATAAGAGATAACAGTGAAAAGTGGGCATCGATATGGTTATATGGTATATTTATTTTTAGATGAAAAGAGTCGGGAGAAATTTTTAGATAAAAGTTGTTTTACTGCTGACTCATCGTTAATGGTAATTTTATCTAAGATTGAATTTTATTCACCTTTTTCTAAATGTCTGATGAAGGGATTTGCCTATTAAAAAAAAATCAATACTGATCAATACTGAAGAGTTAGATTAGATTTAAACTTTTTAAAAGAATTTTTTCTTAAAATTGAAGCATCTAGGCACTACTAGTCACACCACGGAGGAACTTTTACAGGTTTAGTTGACTGTTTAATTGGTGTGCAAGATTTGTTCGCTGCATTTGCAATAGAATCTAATAAGATTAAAATCATCTCGTTATTATTATGAATAACTGGCTTCAACCTGAACGCTTCCTTTATGGTAATCCAAAATTTTTCCTAGTAAGCACTAGACATTGACCACTCCACTGTAGATATAAACCTCGTATTTTCTATTTTAATATTGTTGGTAGATATTCGATTAGGAAAGTGATTAGATCCATATGTATCTTGTATAACAGTCCAGTCAAAAGTTGAGCATAAATTGGTAGATAAAATGGTGAGATCTAGAGCAGATTTGGCATAATCTGGAGGAGTAGCCCTACTAGCCGATCCATTGTTCTCGATAATTAAATGAGGAAAAGAATCCAAGGCTTCCACTAATATATTGCCCTCTGAAGAACATGCATTGAATAATATTTTACTATTTGTATTGGCAATTAATAATAATTTTAGTTTAAAATATGTTTATTTCTAAGTTTTTATTTCCGTTTCAGAAATCGTGCTTAAAATTTAAATTATTTTGTATTTGAGAACGATTTTTACGTATTTGATTTGAGAAATTAACGTATTTTTAACTGAAATTGTAGTTAATTCTAAATAAAAAACGAAAATATTACTGAAAAAAACGTTGAATTACCCTGTATAATAAGCAATTGCTGGGAGAGTAGGGCTTCAAGATGAATGTCAACAAAATAAAATATGGGCGTTGAAGCAACGTCAAGAGATCAAATACTTGAAAATCCAATAATGATTAAAGAAATAGACCAATACAATTACGTTTGGGAAATATTTCACAGCCAAGAAGGCAACAACACAATCGAAGTGCAAGAAAATGAAGTAACACAATGGCGCGTCAAATTATGTTTAACCTAAATAAGTTATTATTTTTAATAAATATTGGAGATAAAATTATACAGGGTACCCCAAAATTTAAACTCTTTTTTATCACTTCGAAAAGTAAAAATTAATAATTTTCTTATGTAATGAAATATAATTAAATATGTAGATTTCTAATAAAATATATTTAACCCTCCGTTAGTAGCGCGGTAGACTACAGTCCTTTAAGTGGTCATCAATTGCAGAAAACTGCGCATGCGTCCCCACTCCGCTTAATAGCTGTCACTAATACTTAATACTGACTCTCCAGTATCCAGTATAGTTGAACTGGGCCATTTTGGAGTTCCTTACCATTCCACTCTGGAATCGGGAGTCGTCCAGGAGGACATCACCGGGTTTGCCATAATCTTTCCCATAGTTTGTTACATTGGCGCCCAACGTGAAACACCGTAACAAATTATGGAAACGACTACCTACTTGAGTGTCAATTATGACAAAGTGTATAACAAATCTAGGAGATTTCAACGAATGCAGTAAATAATAATATAGAAAATTGAAAAATGGACAGCTAAAGAAAACAATGGGCTTAATTCTTAAGATCGACCACTAGAAAACTTAAGGAGGATGGAATCGACAAATTTGCATGTCAGTAAAAAACCGTAAGATTTTGAACAAGACAACAATAAACTTAAGAAAATAAAAGTAACACACACGATGTGAAGTATTTTTACTGAAAAAGTTTCTACTTATAAGGAGGCTGTAAGCTCAGCTAAATAACTCGGTGGGGCAGTAACTCTCTAAAATGTTGCTGCTGGATTTCTAGGTTTAAGGATGGCTATGATTTGATTTCGATTATTACTTTTTTTTGTATGTAGACTTTAACGTCTGTTTCTTCTTCAATATTAGCCTCTAAAATTGTTTAAATTATCGCACCATCTTTTTCTTGGTCTACCAATATTTCTTCCATAATTTGGTGACTTATCTCGTGCTATTCATACTATCCGATCCTTTGCCATTCTACTAATGTGTTCGTTCTACTCCTGTTTCCGTTTTGTCACCTATCCATTTATGTCTTCTATATTGCATGTTCTTCTTATGTTTTTACTTCTTTCTCTATCCAACAGATTGTTCACTAATATTCGTCCCGAGTATTTTCATCTCTGTTGTTTCTAGTAGTCGTCTCGTCTTAGATGTGTCAGGTCTTGTCTCCGCTTTGTATGTTAATATAGGTCTAATTGCTGCTTTACAGATTCTTGTTTTTGTGTCATGTCTTAGATGTATGATCTTTAAGATCGTGTCATTAAGATATCCCGCTGCTTTTAAGCTTTGTTGTCGTACTTCTTCTTTAACATCTCCGTAACTAGTTATACATATTCCCAGTTATCTACATCGTAGTGGGTATTAAGATGTTGTCATACATTTGGTTTTTTCTACTGATATTATCATATTCTATTTCTTAGCTGTTGAAGTTAGAATTGAAGATGTGTATTATTCTTTGGAGCTCTTCTTCTGTCTTGGCGATTAATGCGGTGTCGTCTGCATAATATTATATTCGGATTTATTTGTTCGCCATTCTGTAACCATGACCTTTACGACCTTCACCTTTACCTGTCTGACTCGGCTTTGTACTGATATACCTGTGTTGTTTTCCATTTATCTTTGCCTGTATTCGATTATGGAAGTAGATATTTTCGATGGTTTGTATAATATTGATTGGTATGTTTTTTTTATACAGTAGGTGTAAGACGTCTTCGACTTGGATGTGATCGAAAGCCTTTGTCAGGTCTATAAAACATAGAAATGCTGGTTTATTGTACTCAATGGTCTTTTCTGTGACCTTGTTTTTTATGTGATAAAGATGTTAGTTTATTGATTTTGCTGATTAGGACTTTTGTGGTAAGCTTAAGTGCGGTGTTCAGTAGATTTATACCTCTATAGTTGTTGGGGTCTCCTTTATCTTCTTTCTTGAACATTGGTATTAATATGCTGTTTCTCCATATGTCTGGTATCTGGCAGTGAAATATTAGTTTTTGTATAAGTTTGGTCATCCCAAGAGTTATGCTTTCTCCTCCGTGTTTTAAAAGCTCATTGGTTATTTCGTCTTTTAGGGCTATCTCTACTTTCTGAAAACTGATTTCTATTTCGTGTCTTAATTTAGTTACGTTATTGTGTTGACTAATATTTTGCTTTTCTTTAAACAGTTCCGTCAGGTATTTTTCCCATTTGTTTGCTGGTTTGTTATTGTTTTCCTTCAATTCTTTCATTTCGGTTCGTTGGTTTTTTATGAATTTTCATATTTGTTTTTGTGTACCGTAGAAAATGCTTTTCTTTTTTTTTGTAAACTGTTTTCAGTGTTCATTTTTTGTTTTTCTTACCAACTGCTTTGTATCATTTCGTATTTTTCTATAAGTGTCTCGGTATTCTGGAGTATTTGATGTTTTGTACTTCGTGTTGGCCTCTCGTTTCTCTTTACATTTCTCTTAAGTATACATATATGTAAATTTAAAACCAAATGGAATGAAATAACCACATAAGCAGAATGGAGGAGACCCGTGTCGTCAAACTAGCATGAGATAAGTCACCAATCGGCAGAAGAAGAATTGGACGACCGCGTAAAAGATGGAGTGACAACCTTTCATAATCCGCCAATGAACAAGCAGAATTGCTTACAAAGAGAAAGAAGAAAAAGAAAAAGAATCAGAAATTCCGGCGGTATGTCATCCGTAGCAGATGCTTTTCCGTGTTTTATGTCTTTGATAGCATTTTTGACACCTTCTGCAGTAAATAATGAAAAATAGTCTAGTAATATTTTCAGTTAGCCTTTTCAATGTTTCAGTTCTTCCTTATAATGTAAATTTTTTTCGTGTGATTCTCTGGAAGTGTGCAGCTATGTCTGAGTTGATTTTGTTGCAATGGATGTCATAAATTTGTCGTCTGGCCGATTTTTCACTTCACCTTTAGAAGTGAGTAAGGTATACGGTAATTTTTTTTAATATAGGGGCTTAACATTGTTTACCTATTTTTCTCTTCTAGCTAGGTCAAGATTAAGAAGAAGTTGGTCCGCAATGGAGGGTTCGCTGGTATCAGAATATACTTGACAGATTTTTGACTTTCCTTACTCTATCCTGTCATATATTGCTTACGATAACATCTGGAAAGTATTTTGTTGTTAGAAAAACTACCTACTGAGCCTCTAAATGTTTTATATACTTGTATGTCATTTTAGTCAGAAAAAAAACATTACTATTCAATATACAATATGTTAATATACGGTATAATAAAATACAAAAACTACTCATGTCATGTATTCTCATAACCCATAAAAGCGTTTTTCTTATTGTATAAACGATTTACACGAGTAGAGCGAGTAGTTGTTGTCTGTGTAGAGCACTTGAAGTTTATGGATACTTTTATAATTATCAAATTACACTAATATGCACATTTTTTAATATTAAAAAAATAAATAATTTTAGTATCTTTGTTAGTTTTGTTTTTATTTTTTTTTTTCTGGCTTATTTTGATGCGTCATCAAAACTCCTGCAATATTTTTATAACATATAATTATATACACTGGTTTACATCAGAAACCTTAATTGTAGATATTTCAACTGCAAATCTCTCTACAATGTGTTTCAGCTGTGTATTTTTTAATAATCTTGTACCAATTTTTACCTCCTAAAATAATTTTCTCACGCATTGTTCATATTTTGTTTTTGTTGACACGTATAGTGTCCCATATATCTATATAAAACATTATTATCATCATCATGGCTTCACGATTCTATGTGGATAATACGTTTTTGAAATTTCTTTCTATACGGAAGTCTTAAAACTGTAGGCACTAAATTCTGAGCAATTGTATATGAGTGTTAACGGTAACACTGTTGATAGGTTGTGTTGCAGATGATTTATTAACTACACTTGAGTGCAAAACAATCGACTCAAAAGCGATATTTGATATTGCACCTTCTGTTTTAATGTAAGAAGTTTGAAAATAACAAGATGTAATGTGCAAACAGTAACTTTATTATTAAACTTACAAAAACCGCTATTTCATTATTTGGAAGACGCGTTATAAAAACAATATGCTATACGAACAGAGTTTCTTAAATATTCATTATTGGAACTATCCCAAGCAAGACGTAATGAACAGAGAAATCATCAATTACGAATGATTTTTTTATTTTTCAATATCTGATATTACCACCCCTATTCCTAATTACACATTTCAGTCGATTTCGCATGGATTGGATGACTTTTCTAATAAATTCTTGAGGCATTGCTTCTCATTCATTATTAAGCGCAGCCCTCAATTTCATTATGCTCCTTGGTGCATGATTTCTATTTCGGACCCTTAGTTTAAGCTCATCCCAAACATACTCTATTGGATTTATGTCCAGGCTCAACGCAGGCCAATTTATTGTAGGTATACCGATCTCAGTCAGATAGGTGGTGGTGACTCGTGCGGTATGACATCGTGCATTATCATGCAATAAAATAAAGGCATCACCAATAATTCCCACGTATGGAATCACATTTCCTCCAAAATATCTCTGATGTAACAATCCACCGTTAAACCTCCACCACGTCCTCCACCAGGCACGAAAACCAACTCGGTTTTCCCATCCATGGAAATGCCTGCCCAAAATATACAAGAACCGCCTCCATATGACACAATTTCTCGTATACAACATTGAGCAAATCGTTCTCCTGGCCTTCTACAGACTCGACGCCCCTTTTCGTTGCCATGTAGGCAGATCCTACTTTCGTAGGAGAATAATACCTGACTCCATTGATAGTCGTCCCAATCCAGATGTTCGCGAGGCCTTTACTTCTGGGCTGCAGTTAGCTTGGGACTCGTAGCTGCCCTTTTTGGTGTCAGGTTGACTGCTTTAGGTCTCCTTCTGACTGTCCAAACGCTAGTAACCACACCTCGGACCTCTCTAAGCTATTCTTTGAGATTAGCACCAGTCAAATGCCGATTTCTCAGAGATTTAGATACAAGAAATCGATCATCTCTCTCCGTTGTTGTTCGTTTACGGCCTCCTCCTTGTCGGCGGACATAATCACCAGTATCTTGGTACCGACGATATACTCGGGACACAGCAGATTGGCTTAAATTTAGTCGATTTGCCACGGCCCTCTGGCTCAGGTCTTCTCTCAATAATGCTACTGCTTGAGCTGCTTTGACAGATGTGGTATCCATTCGTTATGTAGTTGCGCGAACTTAATTGACTCATGTTTTAGTGCATCGCTATGGAAATTCGTGCCTACGATGTTAACCGAACGCGTTAAGTCGGTGCGTGTCCATTTCAATGAGTCAAATTCTGACCCCCTTTCTAGGTGTTGCATTATTTATTTGTAATACGTCACCCAATTTACCAAAAACCAAAATTTTTTTCAAACTCAATAATGAGGATAATAATTGTACAATAAATATTATTAAATTTATACCTTTTAGATTGAAACAGGAGATGTACTTTCGCAAAATAATTTTGAGTCGATTTTTTTGCACTCGAGTGTATATTAATAATTCACGTAGAATAAAATGGTCATAGAATAAAGGATTACTTAAGTGTCTAATAAACATTTACAAAGCTGACCATTTGAAAAAACAGTAGACCATCGATGTTGCAAGCTAGGGAGAGATATATGACTCAGTCTTGACGTTCACTTGATACTCAGTAGGGTATCGTTTGTAATATTAAACTAAATTTTAAAAATTCGTATGTATTATAAATAGTATTTTTACTAAATTTATGTTTTTATATGTTTCTGAAACATAATTACTCGGAGTTTGTTTAGCTTTTAAAAATTAGTAGCATATCTAGGAGAAACGTATTTTAATTTGACAATGTATGTAAACAAAATTAACATAGCTATAATTATATGGGGCAATATCGACAAAGTAGTTTGAAATCCACAAGAGGTCAAAACATTAACAATCGTCTAACAAAACTTCGTTCTAGATCCCATGTGCTGCGTTCTTCTTTTCTAGTATATGTAATTCAATTTTTCCATTAGTAAAGTGTGACGTTTTCTATAGCAGTAGCTAGCAGGCCTTTGACATCATCCATTTCAAAATGTAAGTCTATTTGAACTAATAAATCTCACAATGATCAGGGAGGTGCAGAACAATATGTTCTTTTTAGGAACCATTTCATCGGCCACATATTTATTATATTCGGTTATGTGTTTCTTTGAAAGATTTAATATTTCTTCTTTCAACATATTCTCATCGAATGATATATTTCTTTGAGAGACCCACTTCACGATGTCAGCTTTTTGTCAGGCAGTTGTTGGTGATTGCTCCAACTGTCGACTGTAGTAAGATGCATTGAACATAGCAATGACAGAATTTGGTTCCAGGTTTAATAAAACCTTTGAAAACCAACTTTTATCTTGGGCATGTATTGCTTCATGATGGTTTTCTTTAAAATTACAAAAAACTCCAATTACAGCCTTTATATATTAAATGAGTCCTGGTCTTGTAGAAACATGGAATATTAGGACTTTGTTGACAGCCAGTAAAATGGAATATGTGGTAAAAAAAACAAAAGAATAAAAAGGTATAATTATAATATCGACGTCACAACTTGTTGCATACGCTGATGACATATAACAAAGGGTTTAACAATATAACAAAGTATTATATTGCGAAAAAAATACAGTTAATACGACAGAGATAAAAATTGTAGAGTATGAGTTCGAACGGTTAGAATACTTAAAGTGACTAGGGGTCTCAGTTATTGGAATAAAAATAATAGAGACCTAAAAATTAATGAACAAAATCTGTCAAAAAACAGAACTAATAGGAAATACAACAACTTTCTGAAAGATAAGAGAGTCTCTTATAATACTTAACTGAAAATTTATAGAATAACAATAATTCTTAGACCAGTAAACTAAAAATTTACAGAACAGCAATTAGACTAATAATCGCATATGGTGAGGAAATATTGTGCCTGAAACAGAAAGATAAAGAAATATTTAGCTGAAAATAGCAGACCCATCAAACTTAGGTAATGGGGAATTTAGAAAAATAAGAGAACTTTTGAAAGAAGAAGATATCGTCAGATTAATCAAGACACAAAGACTCAAATAGATGGGATAGATCCAAGAGCCGTTATTAAGAAAATCGCTAACTTGACACCAAAGGTAGAACACAATGGAGGTTTAAAACAAGATAAGAAAACCAGATAATAGGGAATTTTAGAAAGATAGGAGTTAGAAATTGAAGATCCATAAGAAAAAGAGCAAAAAAAATGAGAAATATTACGGAGAAAGCCACTCAACCAATTGTAAACCAAAAGGTTAATGCGGACCGGTTTCCCGCGACAAATGAAACGGAAGAGTCCAAAGAAGGTGGCGATCGCTCCGTCAGGAGCTTCCACGATGATTATGATCTACTTCTTCTTCTTAAGGTGCCCTCTCCATTACTGAAGGTTAGCTAAAACTACAGCAAATTGCTCTCTATCTTGAGCTGTTCTTAGTATTGAATAAATGTCCATGCTTGTTCAGTCTCTTACATTTTTTAGCCAGGAGCATTTTTTTTCCTGGACCTCTTCATCCTTTCACTTTCCCCTCCATTATCAGTCGTAGGAAGTTGTATGATCTACTATCGAGCGGTAAATAAGTTTTTCTGGGTTTTATTTTTTAAAGTTATTTATCTCTAAATGGTACTTATTACCAACGTTAGTCTTTTTATCAGTGTCATTCGTTCTATTGCTTCGTGATATATTTTTCTACACCACTTTCCACTTTAATATAAATGCCTGGTTTCGATTTTAACTGGCACTGATACTCATATGTTACTTTTCCAACACTTCAAACCAAAAGTACACGTTCAGAACGTGGTTTCTCCATTTTCAATTGCGATTTATATATAAACATGTCGTTTTAGATTATGTAAGATACCATCTCTTAATATAATCTTCGATAATATAAATTCATTTAATATAAAACATAAAACATAATAAAGCTATTAAATTTTTGTTTCGATACAGGGCAGCGGCAAGCCGCTTAAACGTATTTCGACCTCTTTAGGTCTCCTCAAAACGGTATAGCAACTGCTCTGAACCGAAACAAAATCTATCTCGCCGTAGACCAATAGTTACCAAAATAACTATTTACGGATGTAACTACGCCATTTAAAAACAAAAAGAGAAATTATACGATTTCTACCTGGCGAAACCGAATTCAAATTTTTACCACTGTGCCTTCTGAAACTTGCAAAGCAAACAGCTTAATATATTACTCAGCAAGAGAATCTAAAAATTGCATACCACTTACCGTTCATCATGGTCAAAATTCGTAGTAAATTCAGTTTCTGGTACTCCAAACGGAGTAAATAAATAAAACATAATGACAGTATTAGATTTTTGTTTCGATATAGGACAGCGGCAAGCCGCTTATACGTATTTCGACCTCTTTAGGTCTCCTCAGAGCGGTATAGCCACTGATCTGAATCGAAACATAATCTATTCCGCCATAGACCAATAGTTATCAAAATATTTACGGACGTAACTACTCCATCTAATAATAAAAAGTATATATATATATATATATATATATATATATATATATATATATATATATATATATATATATATATATATATATATATATATATATATATATATATTCTTTACTCCGTTTGGAGTACCAGAAACTGAATTCACTACGCATTTTGACCATGATGAACGGCAGGTGGGATGCAATTTTTAGATTCTCTTGCCCCGAGATAATACAACTTTGTCTTAAATATTGTCTCCAAGTAAGAGATGTAGTGCATTCAAGTCCTCCCCCTTTTTAAATTTAATTTCTGTTTCGTCCCCCTTTTAAGTGTTTTCTGTGTGTCTTAAATTGTCCTTAATTTTTAATTATAACTTTAAATACTTGACTTTACAATCATTTGCCATATATTGCAATAGAACTTTATCAAAGAAATTTGATAATTACAAGTTGAAAGAATTGCACACCCACTTCATACTACAACTGTCACCTTCATAAAATAAAATCTAAATAAATAACACACATTTCATAAATATATCTCTAGAATAAATATAAATAACTTTTAAATAACTCAATTGTATAGAACATACCTTAATCAAACAAACAATCACATTACACCTATCTCTACTTCATTGGATAAAATCCGTTTACTGTCAAACAATTACAATAGCAGACTTAAGTTCTCCAATCAACAATACAGGATAGTTTGAACCATGTTCTTTCAACAATCAATTAATAGAGTACCGGCATCATTTATTTAACTTTGTATCGAGACCTGAAAATGCTTTGCATATTGTAGAAAGCGAAACCGGTCGTCTGGATAGTTAAATTAAATTGATTGTGAGTAAGTTTAATTTATTATTTCTTTTAC
This sequence comes from Diabrotica undecimpunctata, assembly GCF_040954645.1. Lineage (NCBI taxonomy): Eukaryota > Metazoa > Arthropoda > Insecta > Coleoptera > Chrysomelidae > Diabrotica > Diabrotica undecimpunctata. The sequence goes on from NC_092810.1 coordinate 102,238,348, forward strand.
CTTTTGAAATGGACTCACACAAGCAACACATTCATGATTTTAATGTTTTTTACTTAAGTTTTTTCACTTTTTTTTTTATAGATGTACCATTACCACATGTCTTTTGCTGTGCTAAGTTGAGTTAATTTGTAAACTGTATTCAGTTCCGATTAATTGTCTATACAACATAATATTATAATGTCCATTATCATAAGCTTCTTTACACATTTAATATCTTTGACTGCTACATATCTTTTTAAGGTAACACACTTATAATAACTTTTCCATGGATGTTTGGTTTTTCATATGGTTCTTTTAAGATGAACTGATGATGCTTTCTGATTACAAAGCGAAACGTCTTCAATAAATAGATGAAGTCTTCTTCTTCTTCCTATGCCGTCCCCATTAACGGAGGTTGGCGACCACATTTTTAAAAGCTTCTCTGTCTTTTGCAACGTGGAATAATTCGTCTACAGTCATGTTTTTGTCCAGTCTCGAATAGTTCGCAGCCATGACTTCCTCTTTCTACCTATTCCCTTTTTGCCATCAACTCTACCCTGCGTGATGACCTGCAGAAGACTATATTTATTATTTCTTAGTATGTGTCCAAGGTATGCAGTCTTGCGTACTTTTATCGTTCTCAACCATTTTTTTTTCGACCCATTCTTCTCAGCACTTCCTCATTGGTGACCCTGGCAGTCCATGGAATTCTCAACATTCTCCGGTATATCCAAAGTTCAAAGGCTTCAATCTTTTTAACTATTTGCGCTTTTAGTGTCCATGTTTCTACCCCGTACAATAGTTGCGACCAGACGTAACATTCAACAAACCTCAGTCTCAGCGCAGTATTCAGATTTTTGTCGCAGAACAATTGTTTGAATTTTAAGAACGCTGCCCTTACCATTTATATTCGTACCCTGATCTCTTGGTCTGGATCTAATTCTGTGTTGATGTAAGCTCCCAGATATTTATATTTTGTCACTCTCTCTATTTGCTGTCCACCAAGAGTTAGTTGTTCATTATTTATTGCACACCTTGATACTATCATAAATTTGGTCTTATCTGTGTTGATGTAAAGTCCCATTTGAATGCATTCTCTATTTATTGCATCTAGTAAAGTTTGTAGTTCTTCTATACTCTCAGCCATAATTACCGTGTCATCTGCAAATCTCATGATGTTTATGATTTCTCCACCAATTCTTATAGAATAGATGAAGTAGCCACCTTCTTTGTCTTTTATTTCTCCACTTTGACCGAAAAACCCACCACTCTTCGAGTGTTCCTTAATTTACATATATATATATATATATATATATATATATATATATATATATATATATATATATATATATATATATATATATATATATATATATATATATATATTGTTATGATGTGTTGGTTGTTTGAATGATGAGCAATGAGTATTTTTAATAATATAATACATAGGGTTTTTATCGCGGTTCTCAAATGATTAGCTTGTAAGTACTTTTTTAAATTATCTTTATTATAACTATTATGAAACACACATATATATCTAACCTAGCCAATGTAAATTTAAAATAAACTATCTTTAAATTGATATTCTTATAAAACTAATTAAATTCTATAGACAATGTAAAATTTAAACAAACTATCTTCAAAATTGAAATTGTTATGACACTAACTAAATTATATTAACAAAATTTTGTACCTTTCTTTCACTGAATGCCTAAATGAACTGTTTTCCACTATATATATTCTAATCACCACTGAATGTCTTCGTACTTCGGTTATCCTTGTTTTTGTGAAATTTCTTTTTCCAATTATCAGCTTCTACCAATTTAAGATATATTTTTCTTCACCAGCATTTATACACCACCAAGCAAACCAGCAAACAGCATTTATATTTATTCTTCTTTTCAATATACCAATATCCAATTATTATAAGTTGATTTATACTAATCTCCAACCATAATATAATTTAATTTCTTCCAATATACTTTTTTTAATCTTCAATAATTATTTGTGTATAATTATAAATGTGCATTAAATTATATGCATAATTTTTAATCTTCATTTAACTCACTATATTAAACAATTTGACTATTTGTACCTGATTCACTGACTCCAACTAACTTTCATATTTCTTACTAAACTTTTCTGACTGACTTCTTGAAAATTCTGAACAATTTACTTCACTATTCACTAACTAAATGTGTCTACTAACTTTCATAATGAACTGGCCTGACTTCTGACTAAAAACTGCCATCTTGAATCCAAATCACGGGTATTTATATCTTTTTGGATATTCTAGAACCATCTGGTAAGAGATCATGTTCCAATTTCGTTCTATTTCTTCGATATGGATGTTCTCGAAAAAATATCTGTTCCATCCACCGACATAATCATTATTCCAGAATGTTCGACCGTAAACAATGGTCACACTCTGCACTCTGGAGAATTTGTTAATGTTCCATTGATAATTTTGTTGACATTTAGGCTTTTCAGATCAGAATAAACATTTAAATTAGTAACTAACACTCTAATTTAATAAAATACACATTTCAAACAATATATTATTATAACCCCACTTATATTCGTATTATGATTAATTTCTATCTGTCAATTTACTGTATAGTTGATTGCCTATGCACATGGCTCACTTAAATATATTTACAACATTAAAATACAACTTTTTACACTTATTATATGCTAATTTATTAAAAATGCCCTCACATAAATATATTTTTATAAAATTCTCTAGTATATAACTTATTTAAAACAACCAAATATCTAATATTATGTAGTATATAACTTATAAATTATTTTCTATAAACCCCAATTGTCACAATACCCCAAAATAATATTTAAAATAAGTAATTTACTTATTATTTTTTTAAATATTAATTTTCTCATACCTTATTAAATTTAATAAATCAATTTTTTTTTTATTTAAAATGTGTTAAATACATCCCTGTTCGCTGTCTATATCAAAGCAGAGAACAACGTAGCACAGTTCAGCTATTCTATGGTCAAACTGTCATGTCAAATGGAGCAATGGATGCTTTATCAGAGAATAAATATAACCTTAATTAAAAATATAATCTATATTGTGTTCTGTTTATTTATAGACAAAATCTAGGAATTATTTCCATTCAAAATAACTTTCATCAATATAAATTGGTAAGTTTTTTCACTTTATTATATTAGAAAGACATTTTTATAGCAATTATAGTATCAATTTTGTGTCTAACCCCAAATTATGATTTTTAGGGTACAAATTAATTTCCATATATACAAAATTCAACAAGTATGATGTCAAATTTATTCACAGCAATGAAATCTACCATCTATTTAACAAGTCAAGTCTATTGAATAAAATGGATATATCAGTAAGCTGTTAGTGTTAAGTTTATAACCTAGATATATCACTACTTTTTGAAAAAATGTACATTTTTCTTGATTTATTTTTAGTCCAACTTTGTCTAATCTATTTATTATAATTTTTAGGTGTTTCTCATGATCTTCAGCCGTTTTAGAAAAAATTAAGATATCATCAATGTAGTGAATTACAAAATGTTCATATTGATCCAAAATATCATGAAGACATCTACATAGAGCACTACAAGATGATTGAAGTCCAAATGGTACTACGTTGAATTGATATACTATTCCATCTATCTGAAATCCTGTATACTGTCTACTTTTTCTTTCTAGAGGTATTAACCAAAAACTATGCTGTAAATCGATTTTAGTGAAAAATGACATTCCTGTAATTCTTCCTAGTATTCCATCTACTAACATATTATTAATTGTTTTGTTTACTTCTCTGTATTTATATGGTATTGGGTATGATTTTGTTTTAAAATCTTTTTCTTCTTTAACTTTTATACTATGGATATTGTGCAATTCTATTTTCTTTATTGACAAGTCCCTTGTGTTGCTGCAATATGGAAATGACTATTGATTTATATTCTTCAAAATTATTCTTCATTATGTACTCATTATTCCTTGCTTCCAATTTTACGCACTCCGCCTCGTAGGCATCCATCTGCTTAAAATTTCCATTCCTTAAATATTCACTACAATAATTATTCTTTACATTCTTTAGGGACATATCCCTATCATCAAAATACATTTCTTCTTCATAAACATCACTATTTTCTTTTAATAATATCCTATCAACTCTTATTCCTTCTTCCACCTCATCTTTCTGCATAAATTTAATTATTTGCCCTTCCAAAGTTACCATTTTTTCTTCAAAATCTATCTTTACTTTCTTCTTTTCCAATTCATCATTTCCCATTAATATATCAACACATAAATCCTTGACAATAAATCCTTGCATATTAATTTCTTTATTAAGAATATTAATTTTAAAATTGGCTAGTTTACCAATTTCACCCAACTTCTTATTATTTGCACCAACAATTTTAATTTTTGGAATCTTTATTATATCTGATAGTTTTAATGTATTAAAAATAAAATTCTCCGAGACTAAAGTACTTTCTGAACCAGTATCTATCATAATTTTAATCATTTTATTTTTGGCCAAAGCATTTATATAAATTAAATTAATAGATTCAATAATTTTCTCTTCATCTAAAGAAATAAATTCAGAAGGTTTTTCATAATAGCAATGGCCTAACTTGTAATTCAGAAAGTTTACTGCACAAAATTTTGATTATTAGAATTGTCAGATTGTATCTGACCACTTGGATCTGATGTCCTATGTCTTTCCCTACTATGACTTCTACTCACATTTTCTTGCCTTGTACTATTTCGTTCCCTGTCTTCGCAGCTTCTATTCCTTCGAACACAATTTACCTGTCTGTTATAGTTAGGTCGCTCTGTATTTCTTCTATTGTTAAAATCTTGTCTATTATTATTAGTACTGTTATTAAAATGTTGTCTATTATAATTAGTATTATTATTAAAATTTTGTCTATTATAACTAGTATTATTATTAAAGTTCTGTCTATTTGGATTACTGTTAGTATTATTAAAATTTTGTAAACTATCACCATACCTAGTATTATTGTTATATGATTGTCTATATTGTTGATTATCATTTTTATTATATTGAAAGTTATTGTTGTTTTTTCTGTTGTTATTATTACTTGTCATATTGCCTCTTTGTATTCTTTGAATAAAATTAATAAAACTATCTATTGTTTGAATATTTTGTACAGTTACGGTTTGCACAACATCAGCATCAAAATGTCTAGATACATTTAAGACTGTTTCATCCTCTCTAAGTGGTGGTTCTAAATATTTTGCAACTGTTATCAATTTCAATGCATAATCTACCATATTTGATTTTAAATTTTGATTATACTTTCCAAAATATAGAATTTCTCTAAACTTGGCTTGCTCTAATTCACCCCAATAATAATTTAAAAATTTATTTTCAAATGTTTGAAAATTATCTAAATCATTCTCAATACTAGCAAACCAAGTTGCTGCATTGTCATTTAATGTCATTCTAATATAATCTTTAATATCATTAATATTATTCACCAATCCTAATTTATGTTTTAAACTATTTATGTATACTCTAGGATGCAAATTTTTTATATTACCAGAGAATTTAATCCCAGTCTCATTTGTTAAATTTAAGTAAGGTCTCCCTATGTCTCTCATTTGTGAAATATCATCTATTCTCTGTTCCACATTTCTTATTTGATTACAATTTATTTGGATATTTTGTTGTATATCGTCTAATTTTTCTTCTGTGTTTCTCCTGTCTTCGTTAATTTTTACTTCTAAGTTACATTTCTGTAACTCTATTTTCTGTTCTATACCTATCTTATTATCTTGAATAATCCTCTTTACTTCTGTCCTCTCATTTTCTATCCTTTTCTTGTAGTCATTCCGTATAATTTTTATTTCATTTGCTACTTTTTTCTCTGCAGCTTCAAGTTTTTTATCCATTTGTTTTTCTATTTGTTTTACAATTTTATTATTATTATCTTCTATTTTCTTTTCTAATTTTCTATAATTCTCTTCTAATTTCTGTTCCATTTTTTTCATGTCTTCTTTGACTTCTTTTGAATTCTCTTCCAATTTTTTTATGTCTTCTTTGACTTCTTTTGAATTCTCTTCCAATTTTTTTATGTCTTCTTTGATTTCTTTTGAATTCTCTTCCATTTTTTTTGTATTCTCTTCCATTTTTTTTGTATTCTCTTCCATTGTCTTGTTCATCTGCATCATTAATGACATCAAAGCTGCCATATTGACATTTTCCTCTCTTTCTGGATTCATTTCTGCAGTATCTTGTGCAGCTTGAACTAAACTCTCCTCTTGTATAGGTTGTGTTTCTACTTCCACATCTTCATTCTTTTTGCTTCTTGTACCTTTCTTTCCTTGAGACATTTTGAGACTTTACTTGTTCAAATATAATTAAAAATAAAATCTATAATTTTTGCTTTCTAATGAAAATTAATTTAATTATGTGAGAGCACTGATCTTCCCAAACTAATTCTTTTAAATAGAGAGCCCCACGTTGGGCGCCAAATTGTTATGATGTGTTTTTTGTTTGAATGATGAGCAATGAGTATTTTTAATAATATAATACATAGGGTTTTTATCGCGGTTCTCAAAGAATTAGCTTGTAAGTACTTTTTTAAATTATCTTTATTATAACTATTATGAAACACACATATATATCTAACCTAGCCAATGTAAATTTAAAATAAACTATCTTTAAATTGATATTCTTATAAAACTAATTAAATTCTATAGACAATGTAAAATTTAAACAAACTATCTTCAAAATTGAAATTGTTGTGACACTAACTAAATTATATTAACAAAATTTTGTACCTTTCTTTCACTGAATGCCTAAATGAACTGTTTTCCACTATATATATTCTAATCATCACTGAATGTCTTCGTACTTCGGTTATCCTTGTTTTTGTGAAATTTCTTTTTCCAATTATCAGCTTCTACCAATTTAAGATATATTTTTCTTCACCAGCATTTATACTCCACCAAGCAAACCAGCAAACAGCATTTATATTTATTCTTCTTTTCAATATACCAATATCCAATTATTATAAGTTGATTTATACTAATCTCCAACCATAATATAATTTAATTTCTTCCAATATACTTTTTTTAATCTTCAATAATTATTTGTGTATAATTATAAATGTGCATTAAATTATATGCATAATTTTCAATCTTCATTTAACTCACTATATTAAACAATTTGACTATTTGTACCTGATTCACTGACTCCAACTAACTTTCATATTTCTTACTAAACTTTTCTGACTGACTTCCTGAAAATTCTGAACAATTTACTTCACTATTCACTAACTAAATGTGTCTACTAACTTTCATAATGAACTGGCCTGACTTCTGACTAAAAACTGCCATCTTGAATCCAAATCACGGGTATTTATATCTTTTTGGATATTCTAGAACCATCTGGTAAGAGATCATGTTCCAATTTCGTTCTATTTCTTCGATATGGATGTTCTCGAAAAAATATCTGTTCCATCCACCGACATAATCATTATTCCAGAATGTTCGACCGTAAACAATGGTCACACTCTGCACTCTGGAGAATTCGTTAATGTTCCATTGATAATTTTGTTGACATTTAGGCTTTTCAGATCAGAATAAACATTCAAATTAGTAACTAACACTCTAATTTAATAAAATACACATTTCAAACAATATATTATTATAACCCCACTTATATTCGTATTATGATTAATTTCTATCTGTCAATTTACTGTATAGTTGATTGCCTATGCACATGGCTCACTTAAATATATTTACAACATTAAAATACAACTTTTTACACTTATTATATGCTAATTTATTAAAAATGCCCTCACATAAATATATTTTTATAAAATTCTCTAGTATATAACTTATTTAAAACAACCAAATATCTAATATTATGTAGTATATAACTTATAAATTATTTTCTATAAACCCCAATTGTCACAATATATATATATATATATATATATATATATATATATATATATATACTGCCCTATTAAGAATGAACCAATCTCCAATGAATCTCCAAAATTTGAAAAATTGGGATATTTGCACCATATGAATCATGATGATTTATATAACATATCCACATAGAGAATAACCCGTATTTTACATTTCTAAATATTTTATGAAAGAAAATAGTTTCCCCGTAAACGCCAAAAACGACTATTATGCTTAGTATAAACCTGGCATTTAACGCTTTGTAGTAAGAACCTGGTATATGCTCAGCAGATACGGGTTTTTAACGTAGGATAAAACGATATGCGAGGTTTTTTCTAAGGAATAGAGCAACATCGCTAATAGTTTCCACCACCAAGTGGAACTATCGTTAAATAAAAAGAAGAAAGTTTATGATTATCATGATTTCGTCGAGGCCGTTAAAACGTGTAATTTGAATCGTGTAGTGGTGAAAGAAATGGGGGTTTCTGATTTTCTTATTTGGAAAAACCTATCATCATTGTCAAAGAAAACAGAGTCATGTATTTACCTTATCACAAATTGTTAAAGTAATTGTGAAGAGAGAGAGCAAAATTTTACACGTTAAGATTGACGATAGCGAGGAGTTGATAGAGATAGACTTTTTGCAGGCCAGAGTGTTAAAATCTGGGATAAAGGACCTTACACCTGTGACGAAATATTTGACGATGACGATAATTAATAATTTTCATTTTGTATTTTTAAATAAACGTTTTTCGTAAATACTTATGTTCTATTCAACAAATGTTTATAAAAATATTATTAAAATATTTAAATGTTTTGCCTTTCGGGGCAGTTATACAAATTTTATAATAATTACTGGATAATACGTGGTTTTGGCTAAGTAAACTTGACATAATTCTTTGCTTTGTTAGCCCGTATGTCGCATAACTAATGTCCATATGGTAATTTTGTAATT